>NC_041399.2:139386266-139686266 GCF_900747795.2 Erpetoichthys calabaricus
TTTGTTTGCCCATTACATGCTTAAATGTATACATTTTTTGGTGTACCTACCCGAGAACACGCGACATATAACCAAGCGTGGGAGAAGCATGGATTTTAAACACGCGTTGAGTTCATCTGCTGGTCTCCCTCGTGGAATAACTGGTAATGTTTGACTAAAATCTACAGCGAGTAAAACGACATTACCTCCAATTTTTTTTTTACGATCTCTGAGATCTTGCTTTTTTCGGTTCAAGGCTTCATAAGCTCTTTTATGTTGTATGGTGTACTTATCCCAAACCATCATCTTTGAATGTTGCAGACTTTCGCCTTGTATGTAGATCGGGGTAATTACATTCATTGCATTCCTAGTCTGAATCACAATCTGATTGTATGGGTGGTTACCTGGCACTGTAGGGTTGCCACCCGTCCTTTAAAATACGGAATCGTGCCACATTTGAGAATGAAATTGCGCGTCCCGTTTTGAATCAATACGGAACGGGATTTGTCCCGTATTTTTTTTATCATTTTTTTTAAAGCAGCGTCTCATGCAAATCATCCCACACGCATTTTATGAAGATGCCTCCTTTCCTACTTTTGATTGGGTAATACTTGATGTCATCGTTAGTTTGATTGGTCTTTTTAACTGTCCAGTGAGGAGGGCGGGTCTTTTAAGTAGAGTCTGCAAACTGTTGGCACTGAGATGTGGCACTCGCTGCAGTATGCGTCCCTTATTTTTTTGTATTAAAAGTGGTAACCCTACCTGGCAGGTAACACTTATGTTTGGTCATGAAGTCGTCTAAAATCCACCACGTGCCCTCTTTTAATTGCGAGAAGCAGATATATATAGCCAAATTCTCGCGCTTCGTTGCGGTGAAGTACTGCTTTTAATTTTTTAAGAAGAAAAGAAAACCTTTTTAAACGGATCGAAAATATACCAATAACAATTTGTTAAGGATCTGTTTTTTTGTGAACCTCGCTTTTCACAGCTGTCGCGCTATGGCGTGTGTTTCGTTTATTTGACAGTATGTAGATCGTGGTAATTACATTCATGGCATTCGTTTTCTGAATCACAATCTGACTGTATGGGTGGTTACCTGCCAGGTTACGCTTGTGGTTGGTCAGGAAGTCGCCTTACATCCGCCACGTGCCCTCTTTCTGTTCCCAGAAGCTGATCATAGAATGGTTTTAATAGTTTACTTTCAAATAATGCAAAGAGTATGCGACACGTGTTTCTCCCTAATTCAGGGCTCATCAGGCATACACACTCACTGCATCCCCTCTCGTGAATCGAATCTCTATCGTCAGCGCCAGAGTTGAAGCCCCTAACGTTGCGGTCAGCAAGTCGGCTAACATCCGCCATGTGCCATCTTTCAGTTGCGAGAAGCAGATCATAGAATGGTTGAAACTGTTGCCCCTAACGTTGCGCCATGGCGTGTGGTTCGTTTATACCTCGTGTCTTCTCATTAAACTTTTATCTCGCGAATATGTTATTGCAATCCGCAGCGGGAGCGTTTCTATAAACTTAATTTAAACTTACGTTTTACACCGTGCTTTGTTTCCCTTATGAACATGCTTGTATGCTTCACTCGCTCCCTTCTCAATTGTTTAATGAATTTTTTGCTCTTCGCTGTTTGCGGCTCTTCCTTCATTTCTCCCTACTGCGTTCTTTTATCTCGCGAATATGTTATTGCAATCCTTAACGGGAGCATTTCAATAAACTTAATTTAAACTTACGTTTTACACGGTGCTTTGTTTCCCTTATGAAGATGCTTGTATGCTTCACTCGCTCCCTTCTCAATTGTTTAATGAATTTTTTGTTTTTCGCTGTTTGCGGCTCTAACTTCATTTCTCCCTACTGCATTCACAGTCTTTTCACGTGATTACGTGGGAGGCGTGATGACGTGACACTCAACTCCGCCTCCCACGGCCATCAAGCTGCCGTCCATTACAGTATATTGTCAAAAAAGAGGTTCCAGTTATGACCATTACGCGTTGAATTTCGAAATGAAACCTGCCTAACTTTTGTAAGTAAGCTATAAGGAATCAGCCTGCCAAATTTTAGCCTTCCACCTACACGGGAAGTTGGACAATTAGTGATGAGTCAGTCAGTCAGTCAGTCAGTGAGTCAGTGAGGGCTTTGCCTTTTATTAATTAGTATAGATAAGGAGCAATTAAAACCCAAGAATACAGCAGTTTAAGACTAAAATAAGCAATAAGGGTTCAAAATCCTAACGAGTGAGGCAGAAGTGTTACTTGAGCAATAAGTGTTTCTTATTAAGCAATTGGGTTAGAATAAAAGGAATGACTTTGCCCACCCCTGATCTATACGATTCAGCAAAACACTAGCCTGTTACTTTAAAACATATATATGGTTTTGTTTTAAACTTTATCTTCTAGCAAAGGCATAGCTTAAGATCCCAGCAGACTTTCATCATTGCAGTTTTTAGGAGAATGCCAACATTTCCTATTGAAAAATATAGAATTCAGCAGTGTAGAACAATGGTCATATACTGCAGATGGAATTAACAGCCAATAAAGTACAATTCATAAGGATGCATATTCATATTGATAAGCATAATACAAATCCACACTAGTGTATTTCATTTAGGTAATATTATAGCTAATGATCTGGTAGATTTTATTAATAGTGTTATTATAAGGATACATATAAAGTTTAGCTCTGTTGTATACCAGGGTTTTAAGAAAAAGTTATTTTTTCACAATTAGGGGATACATTATCTGTCTTGGAAACTTGTGTTGTTAAGTGAAACATTAAGCATAAATTTAAATAAAACCACCTCCTCAATGGATTATAATAGCAGTCTATGAAGCACCAGAGTGAAACAAAAGTCTTAAAACTAACTGAATGCACTCGCATCAAAGCAGCCAAGGTTCCAGTCACTGAAACTTATATTTATGATAATAAAATGAAGTGAGAGATATTTTTTTCAGACAAACTCAATTCCATCATTTTCAGCTCAGAGGCCTCAGAGCTAAACAATGCACAGTTGCAGCTAACATGACCAGTAAATGCTGCCTGTTAAAAAGAAAACTGTTTGTTTAGTTCTTGTGACTTTATTTGCTTCTTATAATTTAATTCTGAAAAATGTCTCCAAACTCACTGAACTCCAAAAAGAACTTAAGTAAAAGGAGTAAGCCTCAAGGTAAGGTTAATTAGCCATTTTTACACTTTGGGAGTCATCAATGGGTAAACACTCTTTTGGTAATCCTAACAATGGAAGAATTGCAAAACAAGAGTTTCTGCAGCTTCTTGCCTGAGCTTTCTCACCAATGAAACACAGAAGGAAATGGATCTAAGTAATCAAAACAGATGAACAACCAATTTTTATTTTTTTTTTGTACATCATGGCAACACTTAGGTTTGTAGTTGCCACTTCAAATCTGATGAATGCATAAAGCGTATGTGCTCCATTAAGATTGATGCTGCATCTTTGTAGGTGGTACATCTTTGTTACTGTACTGACACGAGAATTAGCTTTTGAAAGGTCAAGTGTTTGTCTCAGAATTAATGTGCGAGAGTCTGTGATAATGGGAAACAGCACAATGTGTCCCTCCTCAATGGAACACAACTATACAAGGGCACCTGCTCCTGAAATGCACAATTTAACTAAAAAAAAATGTGATTACATTAATTTTTCTGACTAGTGTTACATAAGCACATCTGAGGATCATCGTCCAAGCTTGGTCCAAGGGGGAAGCACTGCCACTGTCTTGTCATTTTCATCCACCACAGTCTTGAATAACTGACAGTGAAACCAACTGACCCCGTCCCTTCCAGTCCCTGGGCTTCAAAAGGACAAATGCCCAGCGTTACTTATCTCAGAGTCGACCTGAGTGAAGGAGCTCAGAGTCCAACAAACCGATGACAGAAACAAGTTAATTTGAAGCCACTCCTTTGTGTGGCAATAGCCTTTTTTATTGTTTTCTTTATGCCATTGAGTGTTTTTTTGTTAAAAACTGAAAATAAATGGAGAGGGCTGTGTTGGCACCCCAAAATATTCTACAGTTGTTGACTTTTTCTCACTCAGATGACCACTCTAGCAATATCAGCCTTCAGTTTAAATGATGTATGTCCATAAGTTTTGTGGCAATAACTTAACAAACATTGAAAACAATATGAAGAAAAACAGTTACTATATAAACGTACGGCTATTTTATAGAATTAATGCTAATTTATTTAATTTGTTCTGTATTACAATACACCAACACTGTTTTTTTAAAAGAACAGGTTAGCTGCAAGTGCTAGCATACTGGCATAAGAAAGTTAACAAAGTTATAAAATAATTCCACCAGGAAATTATATAGCTTTTATCCAGGTTTGATGCTTTTGTTGTTTAGTGCTTTTCAACAATATTTGTTAAATTGCAAAAATTGATTATTGTTCTTGAAAGGGGTCAGTTTATATAAACACAATCCATTGCCATCTAATAGGAAGTGGATTTACTTGTCAATGCATTAGTTACAAATTTTGTGAAAAGGGCTAATTGCTCAAGCCCCAGAGTGACCTCTTCCTTTAATCCTAAATAATACGTACAGATGTATTGAATAATAATGCAGTGATCACAAGAGTTAACAAACCACAACTTAAAAAGTCAGACCTGGACCCACATACAGTCATATGAAAAAGTTTGGGAACCCCTCTCAGCCTGCATAATAATTTACTCTACTTTCAACAAAAAAGATGACAGTAGTATGTCTTTCATTTCCTAGGAACATCTGAGTACTGGGGTGTTTTCTGAACAAAAATTTTTAGTGAAGCAGTATTTAGTTGTATGAAATTAAATCAAATGTGAAAAACTGCCTGTGGAAAAATTTGGGTACCCTTGTAATTTTGCTGATTTGAGTGCATGTAACTGCTCAATACTGATTACTTGCAACACCTAATTGGTTGGATTAGCTCGTTAAACCTTGAACTTCATAGACAGGTGTGTCCAATCATGAGAAAAGGTATTTAAGGTGGTCAATTGCAAGTTGTGCTTCCCTTTGACTCTCAAAAGATCTGAAAACAAAGATTGTTCAGTATCATGGTTTAGGGGAAGGCTACAAAAAGCTGTCTCAGAGGTTTAAACTGTCAGTTTCAACTGTAAGGAATGTAATCAGGAAATGGAAGGCCACAGGCACAGTTGCTGTTAAACCCAGGTCTGGCAGGCCAAGAAAAATACAGGAGCGGCATATGCGCAGGATTGTGAGAATGGTTACAGACAACCCACAGATCACCTCCAAAGACCTGCAAGAACATCTTTGCCACAGATGGTGTATCTGTACATCGTTCTACAATTCAGTGCAATTTGCACAAAGAACATCTGTACGGCAGGGTGATGAGAAAGAAGCCCTTTCTGCACTCACACCACAAACAGAGTCGCTTGTTGTATGTGCATGCTCATTTAGACAAGCCAGATTCATTTTGGAACAAAGTGCATTGGACTGATGAGACACAAATTGAGTTATTTGGTCATAACAAAAAGCGCTTTGCATAGCAGAAGAAGAACACCACATTCCAAGAAAAACACCTGCTACCTACTGTCAAATTTTGTGGAGGTTCCATCATGCTGTGGGGCTGTGTGGCTAGTTCAGGGACTGAGGTCCTTGTTAAAGTCGAGGGTCGGATGAATTCAACCCAATATCAACAAATTCTTCAGGATAATGTTCAAGCATCAGTCACAAAGTTGAAGTTACGCAGGAGTTGGATATTCCAACAAGACAATGACCCAAAACACAGTTCGAAATCTACAAATCTGCAGAGGGAGAAGTACAATGTTCTGGAATGGCCGTCACAGTCCCCTGACTTGAATATCATCAAAAATCTACTGGATGATTTGAAGCAGGCTGTCCATGCTCGGCAGCCATAAAATTTAACTGAACTGGAGAGATTTTGTATGGAAGAATGGTCAAAAATACCTCCATCCAGAATCCAGACACTCATCAAAGGCTATAGGAGGCGTCTAGAGGCTGTTATATTTGCAAAAGGAGGCTCGACTAAGTATTGATGTAATATCTCTGTTGGGGTGGCAACATTTATGCACCTGTCTAATTTTGTTATGATGCATATTGCATATTTTCTGTTAATCCAATAAACTTAATGTCATTGCTGAAATACTACTGTTTCCATAAGGCGTGTCATATATTAAAAGGAAGTTGCTACTTTGAAAGCTCAGCCAATGATAAACAAAAATCCAAAGAATTAAGAGGGGTTCCTAAACTTTTTCATATGACTGTACATTTAATAATTATAGACCCATATCGAATTTACCATTTCTCTTTAAAAAACTTGAAAAAGTAGTCAACAGTCAGTTTCAGTCCCACCTTATGCATCACAATTTATTCCAGTCTGGCTTCTGCACTGATCATTGTACAGAAACAGCACTACCACATGTTGTAAATGATATTCTGATATCCTTTGATGAAGGAAATTCCACTTTAATTGTGATGTTAGACTTAAGCTCAGCGTTTGACACCATTGACCATTTTACTAATTTTATTTTACTACACTGGCTGGAAACTGATGTTGGGCTTCCAGGTAATGTCCTAGCCTGGTTTAGCTCTTATTTATCAAATTGATTTCAGTACATACAGAAATGTGGTGATAGTAACCCATCATTATATTGTGACATGCAAGTCGCTGTCTTGCACCCCAAAATATGAGGCTGAGTTTCAGTACTTTAGCAAAACCAACTTTATTCCACTTGAAACATTAACAGCACAGTTATTTATCGTAGCGGGATCTGCCACTCTCCTATACACAGACACAGCAATTAGGCAGGGTCATGGCCAGGTAAGTGGCCAAGTAATACTGTTCCCTGCATTTATAATGTTCCTTGCATCACACATCGACGATGGCACTTATAGCGCAAATGCGGTCAGGTAGCGCAAATGCGGACATGGTTATCATGCTTCGGGATGCTCTTTGGCCCGTTGGGGGGGGAGTCCCAAAAGAGTTTAGAAACCTTACAATATATACAGTAGAAATAAGATATGGTGTCCCACAAGGCTCAGTACTGGGACCTTTACTTTTTTCACTTTACATGCTTCCATTGGGATCTTTCATTAGAAAACTGTTAATTTTCTCTTTTATGTAGATGACACCCAGTTATACCTTTCTTTAAGACCAAATGATGTTTCTCTGATATTGTCCTTAATTAGGTGTTTTAGTAAGTTAAAGGAGTGGATGAATAAGAGCCCCTTCAGTCTCAGCTTTTAAATCCAGCCTGAAAACTCTCAGTTTAACATACCCTGAGTAAAGCTACCAATTAGCTGTGCATACTGCATCTACAGTATGTGGTTAGTCATTAGTACTCTATTATAAGTAATAAGATATTTATAAACTCTTTTTAACACTTGTGTAGTCTGCTCCTCTTCTCGGTAGTCACATGTGGCACTTGGTGCCACTGCTCTACTGACAAGTTATTTGCCTGCCTCTTGGAAAAGTCATCTCTGATAATGGAGCACAGATCATCAGGTAGAAGGGTCCTTTCATCAGACTGGCCAGCCCAACACTAACTAGAATGGTTTGATAGTTTATTTTACATCAGAGATTTAGACACCTATCTATAAACCAAGACAGAAAATGTATGAAAATGCACTAAGGTAATGACTGAATATAAATGTCACTCCTAGAAAATTATAATAGAGAAGTTCTACCAGAAAAACACACTTAAGACAATCCACCATTATAATTTTAGGTAACAAGTGACCACCTCCAGTCTTCTCCTGCAGCTCTTCACCACAGCCGACAATCACATGTAAAAAGCTACACGAACTTGAATTGAGCAGTGTAAAGAAGAAAAAAAAACCTCAGACTCTTGGAAACGTGTATGCAGACACACTGCTGACCTCAAGCATCGACCCCCTCATGTCCCTAGTGTTTAAATAGATGAACAGACAGACTGGCTGAACTGAGACCACCTACGCCTTTAAAAACAGAGCCCTGATACCACAGGAACTACCTCAAGTGCCTAGTAAAACAGTTAAAAGGCACAGGCAAGAGTGGAAAAACAGAAAATAAACGGTAATGATGTAGTACATCAATAAAAGTTCACTATATGACCAAAATTATTCTACTGGGTTCAGGGGCTTTAGCTGCACTCATTGTTAAGAGGTGCATAAAATCAAGTTCATAACCATGTCATCTCCACTGGCAAACATTGGCAGTAAGATGGGTACTGAAGAGCTCAGTGACTTTAAACTGGGCAATGTCATACAATGCCAGCTTTGCCACATGACCACGGTAGCTCTAGTAGAGCAGAATTTTCAAGTGTAAAGATTGTTATTACGAAATGGAACTTTCTGGGAGTAACAACCGCTCAGCCATAAAGTGAGGCTGCTGAGTGCAGAAATCGCATATCCTCTGTAGCATAACTCGCAACCAAGCTGCACACTGCCTCTGGAAGCAACATGAGCACAAGAACTGCAACAACAGCTTCATGAAACACAGGCTTAAGGGCACTATGCACAATACCATGCATTGACTGGAGTTGTGTAAAGCATGACACCATTAGAGAAAAGGAGGAGCGGAAAAGTGTTCTCTGGAGTGATGAATCACACTTCACTATCTGGTAGTCTGATAGACCAATGTGAGTTTGGCAGATGCAAGAACAACGCTATCTTCTGGATGGCATAGTGCTTAGTATAAAGTTTGGTGGTGGAGGAATAATGGCCTGGAGCTGTTTTTCAGGGTTTGGTCTAACTCTTTTTGGTTCAAGTGAAGTGTACTGTTAATTCTATAGCATGCAAAGACATTTTAGGTAACAGTTTCCAGCTTTGTGCTAACAGTTTGGTCTGTTCCCATACACACAGCCAGGTACATAAAGATATGGTTTCATGAGTATGAGGTGAAGGAAATTAAGTGCATCTGACATCATTCCTATTGAACACCAACTGCAAGCCAGATCTTCTTGTCCAACATCAGTTACCTGACCTCACAAATGCTCTTTTGTCAGAATGGTCACAAATTTTCACAGACACACTCTGAATTCTTGTGGAAAGCCTTCTCAGAAAAGTGGAAGCTGTTATAGCTGCAATGGGGTCAACTCCATACTAATGCCCATAGTCTTGGAATGGGATGTGCAACAAGCTCGTAAAAGGTGTGATGGTCAGGTATCCACAAACATTTGTCCATATTGTGGATAATTGAAACCTATCATGCATGAGGAAAAACTCCAAGACATAGCAGTGGAATTAGATAAAGAATGAAGTTTGAGGGATAGTCAGATGTCTTTACAGATGGTGGAGTCTCACAAAAATAAACTATTTCTCTGCCAACAATATCGTTGTGCACTTTTCCAATATGTTTGCAGTCTAAAGACGTGACTCAGCACTCGGACACACTCTTGGCTTACATGTGGATGTGTTTGAGGGGTTTGAAGGGCTTTGCTTCACATTTGCTCAAGCGGCCACCTAGACCAAAACTGTAACCTTGAATAATGTAACATAAAACAGCACAAGGGTCTGTGGAAAATGAATGTACGTCATGATTATGTAAGGTAACTTTGACTTCAAAAACAAATCTTCTTACAGGAGATCCTTTTTCATATTAAACGTCAACCAAGGTTTAAAAATAATGGGTTGGACAGGCATCGTAGTCCATTCCATGCATTTCAATAAAAGTAGAACAGAAATGTTGATTCAAAAACAATCCCCATATTTAGAAGGCCATTTTATTATAGTATAGAGAAAACTAATTAACCCACACAATTTTAATTATCTTGTATAATTATTATATTTGATTATAACAAACTTATAATGAAGATTTTAACCATGTATTAAAGTCTAGTTTATATTGCTCTTCTTCACATGTGAAGGCACTATCCACAACTGTGTCAACAATTTTACATTTAAAACAATATAAACTGTCAGGCCTATTTAAGACAATGCTCTGTTTTTCTCTTCAGTGCATTATAGTTACTCATGAACTGATTACTTTGTTATTGATGACAATTTATTACCTTCTGTTAGATCTTGCATTTATAATGTCATTGTTATTTTTGACCATGCTCCACTTATCTTTGAGCACTGAATACCAGGCGCTTGGTGATTTATTCCACTCTTGTGAGCAGATGAAAATTTTATTAAATTATCTGTTATGTTCATCTTGAAGCACAAAACTACAGACAGCTTGAGTGGAAGATCCAAAAGGAAGTACTTGAGGGCAGAAAAATTGAAGAGTTATTAGGCAAGCATGGGGCAAGATACACATGGTCAGCATAGATTGTTCAGTAAGTACAATATGCTAACCAAACCAAAGTCAAAGTTTAAATTCAAAATGAAGTCATTGGTGAACAAAAAATCTGTGATTGCAATTTGATTTTAATGATCCAAAATGTTGATGTAAAATGATGTTTGCACCAGGAGCAGAGCCAGCTCTAGCATTTTTGCTGCTCTAGGCGTAAACAACAAATATGTAGCTAAACAGCGAGAAAAGTATGCTCACCTTATGTTGAATCCAATGGATGTGCGCTCAGGAAGATCATCAGCCATTCTCTGTTGGGCACCTATGGATTTGTGGTTGCCTCTTTGCAGTCCCTTTTTTGCATGTGAATCATCAGGGCTTCTTGCCATCATGTTTTGCTAATGGAAACACTGGACCCTTCAACCTGCACAGCGCTCCTGTTTAAATAATCTGAGCCATGAAAGCTGTAGAAACAGGATGCTTCTAGGAGGTTTGCGGTCAGTCAGGTGGTTCCACATGTGGTAACACTGAAAATGTCTGGACACACTCCATTATCAGATCTACTGGCTGTGTGGCAGATGGCTGGGTAAAGGCCCCAGTGAGGATGTCTTCATAACAGAAGAATCAGGGGAGAGAGAGTGTGCGTAGGGCATTATCTCCCCGGGTCACTAGATGGCAGCTCCCCTGGATTGCAGAGGTGTCTCAGATTCCCATAGGGCACAATGGGAGTTGGAGTTTGCAAACTCTGGGTGCCACCAGGGTTGCTGTGGGAAATGCAGAGCCCTACTTCATGGGGCTTCCGCCTCACCAGGAAGTGCTTCTGTACCATGCTAACGGACAACCGGAACTACTCCTGGGTGCAACATAAAAGAAGATAGCTGCCTTCACTCAGGGAGACAGAGTCGGGAGGAAGAAGGACAGAGCTTGTCTGGAAGAGTAGAGGAGGCAGAGAGAGAGACAGAGAGGATGGCCAAGGATTGCTGTGTGTTGGATGTATTGTGCTTTTGCTACATTATTTTGTACTTGTGGCTGTGGTGGGAAACACTTAACATAGGAAACGTTTCTCATAAATAAAAAACACTCTTCAGTGCTCTTATATCAGTGACTGTCTGTGTCGGGTTTGGGTTCCCCCTACAGTTCACAGCTTCTACAATAACAAAATTTGTACAATGCTGTAGTAATGTAAAACATTCAGGTCATCAACTCTCTATAGTACAGGAAAACAATATAATTGGGTTAACAGGAGTTGTAATTACTCTGGATCTGGGTGGTACTGTTTTTTAAAAAAAAAAAAAAAAAAAAAAGTGTCACCTGCCTAGTTCAGGTAGACCTGAAAGGCAGCAATATGGCTGCACCTGCAGAATGAAATGTAAAATAACCTTTAAAAATTATAACAACATCAACAGAAAAATACAATAAATGAGGGGTTCCAAAACAAAAACTGATAACTATAATTTAAAAAGTAACAACACAAATCAGAGCATACGGCAGAGCCAGACTGACGTTTACAATCAGTGGTAGTTTTCCCGGTGGCCTGCAGCCTGGCCTGGCCTGGCATTCAGAACAACTAGTGAAATAAACTAATGGTGAAATTATATAATGTTATTATACTGGAAAACAAGCAGATGTTATTGCTCTGTAGTGGGCACAAATCCTTTCGTTTTAACGTTGGAGGGTTTCTTTTCTGGTTTCTGGTTGGATGGTTTCTTGTTTTTGTTCAAGTCAAGTTTTGACTCCACGTGCATCTTGCACTCTAACAGTTATAAATGAGCACAATGATGAGAGGTGAGTACGTCTGATGTTTTTGTGATTAAAGTTATATAAGTTTATAATATACTTTGAATTATATTTGGATGTTGTATGGGTTTTGGTATTTGTTACTGTGTATTTATTTTGTTTTAGTTTTGTTTCATATTTTAATGAAGTGTAGCGTATAGTCACATTTTTAACGTTTTTTTTTTTCCTTTTTCCCTCTTAGTGACAATAGGGTACACGAAATGTTTTATTTTATTTTTTATTAACGAAACACTTATGTGAGTGGAATGATTTGTATTTTTAAATATACCTGTTGTTCTTTATTTCAGGATAAGTTTGTTAATGAGCATGTCTAATTTAATATTTTTAAAGAGCGTCTCTTGCGCTCTGACAGTTAAACTTTAGTGCTATGGTAAGACAGTAACTGAATAGGCTACACAAAATGTTTTACTTCATTTTTTTTTTATTCATGAAACAGAATAAAATGATCATCATTTCAGCTGTGGAGGTTTATGTAGAAGAATAATGTGGTGAGACCAGTGTTCATGTAGTGATGCTACCGTTATTTAGAAAGAATTTCAAATGGAGTCAAAGAAAAGAAAGGGTGGAGTGGAGAGGGAATGAGAAAGAAAGAAAAAAAATCTTGAAAAAGGGGCCGAAAGATGCACAAAAATAACAGATTTGTTCAGCAAGGTGTCAGGTAAGCAGCATTCATGCTGGTGACTGAAAAATACAAGCGTTACTAGTTTGGATGGCCGGGCGTTCAAAATAAAATGAATGAACTGGAAACCTCTCATTTTCTTTCCACTTATAATACTGCATTGTAAAGTCATCTTTACCAATTTTAGTAGTGAGTGGTGTGTGCAAAAGTCGATTTCGTTAACATCAGTTATCTCTGTTGTCAATTGTTTTCATTTTAATGGTTTGCACGTGAACAAAGTTAAAACTCAGCGTTGATGCTGTGTGAAGAATGCAAACTGGATAAAAGCAGAGTCTGCTTAAAGTTTCCATGTGATCCATATCTGTTTTTTGCTCAATAATGAACAAATGCATGCATTACACTAAATTAATTTTGCTCCAGTCTCTGGAGGCATGGGTTCGAATCCCACTGCTGCCACCAAATGTGATGATGCGGGTTTGCTCCACGCTCCCTTTCAGCTTCTGGGAGCCCTTGAACCCTTCACCGTTGGTAATGTTACCGATGAGCTTGGCAGTGAGGCATAGCAAATGGAGCAAGGGGATGGTGTAGCAGTGCCAAGTGCTTTTATTAAAAACAGCAAACAAACAATCAAAAACAAAGTATTCAAAATAAAGTGCAGTGCTTTCAAAACATCTTCAATAAATAATCCAGTAAAACGAGTGAAGATTTAAAAACCAATAGAAACAAATTCTTTAAAAAAACGAGGGTAAAACTATGACATGAAGCAGTCTCTTTAAAAACAAGCCCGGTGCATTCTTTAACTGGTGACCCCCCTGCTTCTCCCTATCCAGACTTCGCAACAGGGGAGCCACCCTACCTGCACCTGTCCTTCCTTCTTCCTTCTGGTCTGGAGGCTTCCCGATCCCTGGCTTCGGTTCAGCACTCTCCCCAGACCGAGACTTGGCTTCCCTAACAACCAGGACGCTCATGTCAGGGAATTTACCACCCAAGCCTCCCGACTCCCGCTGCTTTCTCTGCCTTACGCGGCCAGCCATTCCTTCTTCCAGGTCACTCCCGCTCTTCATAGAATGCTCAGTGAGAGCGAACACAGCCAACTGCCCTAGGTATTGGCCAAACACCCTGCTAGGGCTCACAGTTCAGCTTCCTGTGAGTCTGCATGCGCTCACTCATTCTCGATCACACCAGCTCTCTCTTCACACTGATTCTTGCTTCCTTCATCCATGCAACCTCTGTTTCTTTCTCTTTACTTCTTCCTCCTTTTAGCCACCTCACGCTTCTATTTATGAAGAGGACGTGGCAGCTGTGGCAAATCAGCAGCCCCGGAACAATCACGGATGCGGACCACCTCTCACCTGTGCAATTAGGTGAGAAACCCCCACATCACGAATCACCCCCGGGAAACCGCTTCAGCCACACAACCACCACGCGCCCTTGCTAAGCCACGAGTGCGGTCCTACACTCGGTGGGGCAGAAGGAAGCGGTCGCTCCAGCTCAGCGAACAAGGAGCTGGAGTGACCAGTGAAGAAGGACGGCTGGCCGCATAAGGCCGAGAAGGCAGCAGGAGTTGGGACTTGGGACGTGGAATCCCCAGCGTGTGAGCCCTGGTCGCTGGGGATCCCAAGTCACTGTTTGGTGGAGCCTACCGGAGCCAGGGATCAGTGAGGTGAACCGAACATCAGAAGTGGACAGTAGTAAGGTCAGCTGCAGGAAGGACGACTCCCCTGTTGAGAAGCCCGTATGAAAGAAGCAGGGGAGCCGCCAGATAAAGGAAGACACCGGGCTTGTGATTTTAAAGGGTCTGCTTCGAACATTGTTTTAACCTTGTTTTAAAGTATTGTTGTTTTTTCTATCGGTTTTGAAACCTTCACTCGTTTTACTGAGATTATTTATTTATTGAAGATATTTTGAAAGCACTGCACTTTAATTATTTGGACACTTTGTTTTTGATTGTTGTTTTGTTGATTTCAATAAAAGCACTTGACACCTTTTTACATCATCCTCTTGCTACATGCCAAGCTCATCGGTAACATTACCGACGGTGAAGGGTTCAAGGTCTCCCAGAAGCTGAAAGGGAGCATGGAGAGAACCTGCATCGTCACCGCGGCCTGTAACGTTGTCTTCAAACTTTTCACAAAATGCATACCTGCATAAAACAGTATAGTTATGGTTTAGGCTAAAACTGTCTTTATTATATATGTTACTGTTTAAAGAATGAACAAATGCACAGAGTAAAACACGTTTTTAAGGATGCATTTTTCATAAAATATGAACTAATGAATAAATATAACTATTGGTGTCCATGTCTTTTCAGCATTGGTTCAGTATCTTATTTTTATTACATTTAATAGGATACATACAAATGTTGTGCATTGTTAATAGAAAAGTATTTTACAAATCAAGTTTTTCTGGGCCTCTAGGTTACAAAGAGTGACGATGAAATGCATTAGTTCATTAATTATTTTCATAGCCTATTTTAAAAAATTCCAAGACAAAATGGTGTTTGTTGGTTTTTTGAGTCTGTGCCTGTACAGAAAAGCTGATGTATATTGTGTGGCCAGGGTTAGACTTGGGATTCCCGGCCTGAATAAGCTTCCCAGTCCGACCCTGGCATACGGTATGCTAACAATCCTACACAATGACTGAAATTTTTTAATGTAATAATTCTCTCTTTTAGAAATATCTTGGAGCCACGTAAAGCACACCTGAGGAAAGAAATTTATATATTTCTGAAATGTTTTTATATTCAAAACACTGAACATTTTACATTGGCATTCTACTAATCAAACATATAATAACAACAACATAAAAGATTCACTCTTTTACTTCAAATTAAATACAATAAAAACAAAGGGAAAGTAGAAATATACAGAAAAAATAAAAAAAACAAGATTCAAATGATTCATTATGTTCACACAAAACTAAATTGTAAAAAAGAATGGCTTCAGAGTAACTGCACTTAATTGCACCTCCACAGTGGACATCACCCACCACTGAGCTCCACAGAAATGACTGGCTTTACAAACAAAACTCAGTCTAATGACAAGACAGAGCAACTAAAGCTTCAATTATATCATTGTTAATGTGAATATGGGAAGGAAAAAATAAATAACAAGATGCGCATCCATCAAAGAGATTAGAAGTTTGAAACACCATTGCTGAAATCAACAGTACCATTAGCATCTTTAAACATTTTTATGACTATTCCTGCAAATATCACAGCAGGGAACATAAATTAGCAAGTAAGAGCATTTCACTCCAGGTTCCAGGTTTGTACATTGACATCTAATTTCGGATGACACAGAGCATTGCAGCATCAGAGCCCCAGGAGATTGGTAACTGTGAGTAGATTTCACACATTCTGCCCATGGCTGTGCGAGTTTTTCAGTAATTACGCCGATTTTCTCCCATTTCTCAAAGAAGAAGTGCATGTTAGATTAGTTGTTGGACTGCTGGTGTCACTGAGTGTGGGTGTGTGCTTGATGTCTTTATCCAAGGTGCCTTACATCATTTGAGATACAATTTCTGTTATTTCTCCAACTGGAGCATACACACGTGAATTCGCCTGCTAATGATTACATAATGGGATTTGAACCCACAACCTCAGAGTTTGATGTCCTAAGTCCAAAGCCTTAACTATCACGCCACAGGGTTGGTTCGTACCTTCCCCCTGAGGAATGGAATTTACCCCATCCTAACCCTGCAGTTGGATTGGACGCAAAACAACATAAAAATCATGTTGTTGACATATAAAGTTGACCCGTTACAGAGATTATAGGCCTATAGGTCACAGCACACAGCTAAATGCCAATATTTAGGCAGAGTGGTAGCTCTGAGGCTAAGGATCTGTTCCAGTATCTGGAAGGTTTCTGGTTCAAATCCCCGTTACTGGAAAAAAGTGATCCTACTCTGTTGGGCCCTTGAGCAAGGCCCTTAACCTGTAGCTGCTCCAGGGGCACTGTAACAATGGCTGACCCTGTGCTCCGACCCCAAGGGGTATGTGAAAACTAACATATTTCTAATTGGCAAAGTAAAGAACAAAAATTACCAAGAAATGTAAAACTACTGTAAAAGACAGAATATTTAAGTACGGAGTAGCAATATTGTGAAATGATCTGTCTATTAATATTAGAGAGAGCATTTGAGTGAATTTGTTTACTATAGTGTATTTCAGTTAGAGCTATTAGAGCGTCTTCTCATATTGCTTTTTCCTGCCATTTCTTATGCAAAGCGTGTATTAAGTTTGTCAGTTCTTCTGTTTTTCTCTGCCTCCCTTCTACTTTGACTAAATTAACCCTTCTGTCCTTGGAATGGGACCTAAGAGAGTAAAGTAGGCTTTAGCCATTGACAGAGCCAACTACAGATTTTCAAACATTCCACTAAAACTACAGACATTTGCCTGCATTGTAGAAAGCCAGTGGAGGAGTTGGACATCCAGATGACCTTGTTCAGATGGACTTTTACTTGCCTTACTGAAAGTCATGCAGTGCAAGGAGTCAATTATTGAGCAGTGATGGCAATGTTTCAGCAGGCAAGAGTAATGTTAACAGCCCAGAGGTTCTTCTTCAGCTTGGCTCGTTCGATTGTTTGGATTTCTTCTCTGTGATGGTGGGTTCAACACCACCTTTCAAGCCAGCCTTGGTTATAGTTCAGTATTATACAAAAGTAACGAAAGCAAGTAATGTTTGAGAACTGAAACAAACTGAAAAATTAACAGCATTTAGGAAGCAATTCAGAAGGACAAATGTTTATCTGAAGCAGGCTTGCAGTAGTAATATGCAGCAAAGATTACTTATCTTAAGTAAGAAAAATTAGCCTTGAAAAACAATGAGTGAATTCTTTTTATAACTATTTAGGATATGTTTAAGTAATTGCGAATATTTCATCATATTTTATCGCTTTGCTTCTATGTTGCTGTTATTGCACATATTATTCAGAGAATTTGCATCTCGATAGATCTTAATTTAGCCAGGAAGGAGGGGGAAAAAAAAAAAAAAAAAACAAGTTTCCAAATTCTGTTTCTTTCTTTGTCTCCTTTTATCTTTCCAAATACTGGGGCCTGTATCTGCGAATTTGTATAGTGCTAATGTGAATTACTGATTAATTCCTTGTTTGTTTTAAATTGGTGTTTGGGAAAACATGAAGTTTACTTGATTATCCAAATTCTGTACTTATTTGTGAAGATTGATCCAAACAGAAAGTTCCATCAATAAAAAAACGCTTTCTAATTAATTGTTTTAATAAATCTTTGGATAGATCAATTGCACACTGTGGCTTGGTTACTAGACAAAGCATTTAAGACTGATGTGTATGGGCAAAGACGAGTTAGCTTGATTCACAGTTTTGGGCTGATTAATATCCTTATGATATATTTTATGATAATGTAATAAAATTCTATGATTAAATTGGCTATGTTTTAATACATAAGATGAAAAGTGCAGTTAAGTGTAATGAAAACTAACCTTATACTTAAGGTTTGGGAAGGCATTGTTTTATTACAGTTTAAAATTTTGACAACACTTTATAATAACTTTCATTTTTTATTTAACAAACTTTTGATTGATTAATAGTTTCAGCTACTAGTTACTGTAAAAAGATTCACAACTGAGGAATACAGTAAATGATTTTTTTAAAGATGTAAAGGAGTATTATGTAATGTTTGTTAATATCTTATACATGAAAGTGTTATTAAAATATGCATCACATTTAGAACCCATGTAATTAATTTCCTGGCTGCAAAGTCGAACAAATGAATTCAGCACTGATGTGCACAAAACCGAGTCCAAAACAGAACTGAGGGAACAGGTGGAGGCTTTTAAAGGGGGAGACAGGAAGTGAAGTCAAAGGGGTCGGGCTCATGAAGGTCTTCTGTCATTGGTGTGAGCCCGGATGTGACATCACAGCGGCCAGAGCCGGCAAGGCCTCCTTCCATTGGCTCAGTCCCGGAAATGACGTCAAGAGGACCAGGTGGGATCTCCCGTGAATGGTCTGCAGGCAAGGGAGAAAAAGAGTCAGACATACTGGGATGTGGCAGAGTGCACTCAGAACTGCCCTTACTCAAGCCCTTTAACTGCCTCTCATGCGCACGTGTGTGACAATATATATACATAATATATATGAAGAGCAGCACACACACACACACACACACACACACACACACACACACACACACACACATTTATACATACATAATTCTTGATTTCATACTGCTTTTCTCACTACTCAAAGCACTAACCACACATTATCTGTTAGGTGGTGAAGGGATGAGGGATGGTTAGCCAATTAGAGACAGGGGATGATTAGGGGACCAGAATGACAATGTTTTGCCGTGGTGGGCAATTTAGCCTGAACATCGAGAAACACCATACTTTTTATGATGGATGCCCAGGGATCTTTAATGACCACAAAGTAAGGGCCTTGATTTTACATGTCATCCAAAGGATGATGCTATTTTTACAGCACAGTGTCCCTGCCACTGCACTGTGGCATCGGGATGCACGTTCAGAGCACTGGGTAAGCACCCCCTGCTGGCCTTACCAATACCTCTTCAAGCAGCAACCTAAGCTTTTTCCTGATTGGTTTCCCATTCAAGTTACTGGCCGGGCCCAAACATGCTTAGCTTCAGGTGGAGGACCTGTTCTGAAGTGCATGTGTTATGGCTGACAGATAGATACTCTAGATATATACACAGTAGGTATTGTACACATAAAAACACTTTGTTACATAGAACGTCTGATACATCTGATTAACCAACGGCTCTATAACTGAGGCCCATTGTCTTATGAACTTTCTCAGGTGAAGTCAGGTAACTCTAGTGTGTGTATATATTCTTGATCTCTAAAAGAATTATGTAGCCTTTTCACAATGCCAGAAAACTCAGGCGAAAATAAAATCACATTTTAATGCAATGCATGCATTTTAATTTCACATCAAAACACAGTAAAATACAGAGCATATAGAATTAAATCTAAAACTGGTAACACTTGAATTTAGATACTGCAAAAATGCATCTATTGCTCATTTACTTTTATGTAGCAAGTCCTCTAAAAAGTCTTCTACTGATGTTTCATAACACCTATAAAACATCAGTAGATCGGTTATTCACCTCTGTGCAGTGTGGCATGTTGACATGATGGTAAGATTACTTTTTAATATGAAGGATTCACGGGTCTTATACTAAATACGAACTATCAAGAGAAACGTGTCTCAGTTAAGTCACCTCAGGAAATTCCAAAGTGAAGTTTTGTTAGTAGGTCACATTGCACAGATGAATAAACTGTACTGATGCTTTTTAGGTGTTATAAAGACCCAAAGAAGTTTTTGTTAAGGTCTTGTTACATAAGAGTAAATGAGTAAAAGATGCATTATTGCAGTACCTATACTAAAATGTTATCCTAAAAATAACTACAGTACTTATATTACAGGAATATTTTTCTGTATTTAGTACTGTGCTGACAAGAAGGATTATTGCAAGTGATTTATCAAGATATTCAATGTCGTTCAGTCAGCAAAGGCAGAATTATTTTATGCCTTCATCATAAAATTTTTGTTGAGATCTTAGATAGAATAAATTATTTTCTTATATACATCTATCTCAAGAGAGGCTAAAAAAATGAAACGTTTTGCGTGGTTTATAATTTAGTTCTCACCTGAAGCAGCTTTGCTTTGTCACAAATAGAAAAAAATCCTCGAAAAAGGTTCAATTCATTGTAACTGTCATGTCTAACCCCCATATGAGGTACAGGGAGAAATAGTGGTTATTTTCAAATAGAAATGTCAAATTTAGTTTCAGATTCTTTGAAATAGCTTTAATAAGATCCCAAAAAGCAGAACTACACATAAATAATAAAACAAGCAAAGAGTGCCTCATAAAAGCACTGTCAGCACAGATTTTATCTCGGGGGGGGGTGGGGGGGGGGGGGTGGGTTTACACAATTCTTATTCCTGAAGTGGCCTAGAAAGTGGATGGTGCTGTAGAATATTATTGTTATTTGCATCACCACACATATTTTAGAAATGCAAGTTTGGTTAAAAGTGAATTCAGTTTCCTTTTAACATTTACTATCATTCAGAAGAGCCATACATTGTGCTACAATGCACTGCAGACTATCCATCCATCCATTATCCAACCTGCTATATCCTAACTACAGGGTCATGGGGGGTCTGCTGGAGCCAATCCCAGCCAACACAGGGCGTAAGGCAGGAAACAAACCCTGGGTAGGGCACACGCGCGCACACACACACACACTAGGGACAATTTAGGATTGTCAATGCACCTAACTTGCATGTCTTTGGACTGTGGGAGGAAACCGGAGCACCCGGAGCAAACCCACACAGACATGGAGAGAACATGCAAACTCCACGCAAGGAGGACTCAGGAAAGCGAACCCAGGTCTCCTTACTGCGAGGCAGCAGCACTACCACTGCACCACTGTGCTGCCCCACTGCAGACTAACTGATTAAATATAGTGGTGCATATATCTTAAATACACTTTTAAGATATTTGATGTACCAGCACTTCCCCAAATTTTGGTTCTCGTCTATGCCTAGAATAGGCTCTTTGCCCCCCTCTGCAACCCTCAATGGTACTAGGTGGGTGCTATGATAGAATGATGATTTTTTTTGTCATAGAGTTCAGTGCAACTTGAGTATTCTTTTCCCAGTGAAAGAAAGAAGGAAAGAAAGAAAGAGAAGTAGGTAGTCAGGAAATGAAACTGAACAGCTAAAAATTCACATAAGGATGACAATCATGCAATAAAGCATTTCTAAATTATTTCCTGCTCATTTTATGCAACAAAATATAGCTCACCTATAGTGATATTCTTTCAAAATACGATGACAATCTAGCACTATAATTCAAATGATCATTCTGAGGGATTATAAGAGGATGAGGTTCTTTTCTTAGTCCCATCAATGTTAGATAAACAGACAATAGTAAAAAAACAGAATGTAATGAAAGACCCAGTCATAAAGTGTGGGAAAAGATGGCTGGCTTTTAAAAAGCTCTTACAAGTATAGCTTAAATCTGGGCTAATGTTTGTTTGTCTCTGTGAAGAAAGCTGAATTTAATATAAAATTTTAGATTGAAATTGTTAATGTCTGGCACATATTCTCTTGGGGCGGCACGGTGGCGCAGTGGGTAGCGCTGCTGCCTCGCAGTTGGGAAACCTGGGGACTCGGGTTCGCTTCCCGGGTCCTCCCTGCGTGGAGTTTGCATGTTCTCCCCGTGTCTGCGTGGGTTTCCTCCGGGCACTCCGGTTTCCTCCCACAGTCCAAAGACATGCAGATTAGGTGGATTGGCGTTTCTAAATTGGCCCTAGTGTGTGCTTGGTGTGTGGGTGTGTTTGTGTGTGTCCTGCGGTGGGTTGGCACCCTGCCCGGGATTGGTTCCTGCCTTGTGCCCTGTGTTGGCTGGGATTGGCTCCAGCAGACCCCCGTGACCCTGTGTTCGGATTCAGCGGGTTGGAAAATGGATGGATGGACATATTCTCTTGCAATTCCACTCCACTTATTTGAGAATGTAATTTTAAGGTTCTATTTTCATTACAGTTTCTAAATACTGTATGTGTTGTGCTTTGGATGTTGGGGGTCCGTGTACATTTTGGTATTTGAAATTTCATTTTAGCAGCAAAAGCAAAAAAACGAAAATGAAAAGAATTTTCAGATTTAGATTTTTGATTAAAGAATAAAATGAGGGAAAATAAGGTATTTTTTAATTCTATTATTACAAATAGCAGTCATAAACTTAAAATTACATATACTTTTCTGGATGTATTTGTGATTCAAATAATGAAAGTGTAATAGCTCAAAAACAACAAAACAGACGCATTTATAGCTTTTGTCACCTGTATCTCCAAATGTGTGTCAGACAGTCGACAGCCCGAGATTTGCTCAGCACAAACCATTCTAACATTTCTCGCAGAAAACCCTCTCGCTTCTCTGTGTTTATTATATGACAGACGCTCAGATATAATTTTCGATGACAGGCCTTGTTTGGCCATCTCTAAAATCACGTCTGAGTACTGTTCCAACGTCATGATGATGGTCCAGTCAACACACAGTGTTTGCAGCAAGTGGCGCATTACCTGACCAGGTTGTTGACCTACAAAAACGTCCGATTCAGACAAAATAAAGGGCATTTTCTCATTCTCGTTTCTTGCATTTTTCTTTTCTGATGTGCGAAAGAACAAAAGGAAAAAAGTAATTGTTTTGCATTTTTCATTTTTCCCTTTTAAGTTGAACATCAAAAAAGTGTCTCTTTTTCTCTTTTAAATGATATTTTCTGAAACAAAATTTCAAATACCAAAAAGTACACAGACCGTTGGGCCTGGGCAGTTTTAGGTGAGATTGATTTTTTTTTGTTTAGAACTCAACTAATTTTTGACCTTCAAGTTCCTCTTTTCTCCTGATTCTTCTTATTTTTGTTTCCTAATTACTTCTTGGCAGAACATAACTGCACCGCTGTGCCATCCATAATGTCTTATAGTAATTCCTTAATGTATTATTTATCAGTTTGTGTGGTTTTTATCCTTGTTACAGTATATATTTAATAGTATAGGAGGATTTTGTAATGTATTTTTATTAGTATCTAACATCTTTTCTCCATATTCATATATCACACACATGCGCATGGGAGTCAGCTAAAGGGCTCAAAAGAAGGTAATTCCTGGTCAGACCAGGGGGTGACAGAGTGCACTGGCCATTTCTCTTTTTTCCCCTGCAGACCAAATGCAGGAAATTCCGCCTGGGCCCTTGAACGTCACTTCCAGTTCCACCCCTGAAGACGTCACTTCCTCCTTCCATCTTTAAAACCCATCATGTCTGTAACAAACCTCAGCTCTGTTTTGGACTCTTGTCTGTAAAGACCATTTTTTTTTTGCAACCTTTTTGCTTTAGCAACCAATTTTCAAGTACTTGGGAGGCTGCTCCAAAGCACTTTTTGTGTCAAGGCTCAATTATTTATCTCATAGAATACAAATAATGTTCTATGAACATTAGATTTTCACTCCCTTTAGGAGTCAACACATTGCACTTTATTTGGAATATTAGCTTTAACATAACATATTTCTGGAGCTGGTGTTCATTTATCTACACATCAAGTTTATAAATATAAACAACCTATCTTTTCCCCCAATCAAAAATAATCTTTGGTATACAAATATGTTTTCCTACAGAAAACAATATCTGCCTTTATAAAAGTGAGGTAGCAGCTGATTTCTTTTTCATTCATACTTCACTCCTGTAATATTGCTGCAAATAAATTCCTATAAGCAACCAAATACTGTACAGTATATGTGATGCATTTTCTTGTAAAACCTCCAATTACAAATTTCAAGAGACAGTAATTTATTATCAATAATATAATGACATTTTGTCCTACTTGGACCCAACAGTGCAATTCCAAAGGAAATTAATTTTAAAATTATTTTAATGCCTGCGGTGGGTTGGCACCCTGCCCAGGATTGGTTCCTGCCTTGTGCCCTGTGTTGGCTGGGATTGGCTCCGGCAGACCCCCGTGACCCTGTGTTCGGATTCAGCGGGTTGGAAAATGGATGGAATTATTATAATGCAAAACATAATCCGCCGACAATGCTTTTCCTTGGTGGCATGGCGTTTCCCATAGAGTTCACCCAGGCCTATTGCATTCATTTGCTCCAACTAGCCCATCTTTATGTCAATGTATAGAAAAACAAATGCTGTCATATAAATAGAAAACACTTTCATTCTAGGGATGCCAAATAATCCTCATAACAGACAACTGAAAATTGGTTTTGGTGTATGGTAATATTTAAGCAAAACTAGAAGAGTTTAAAAAGAAAGTTATATTTTAGACTCCTATAAAATACTGTGTCCACCAAGAGCTTTCATTAACTCTTTCAGGGCTAATGTCGACTTTTGTCAGAATTCAGAGGTAGAGGACGATAATCTGCTGTAAACTGCAACAAAACTCACCGTTACACTTACGTTTGACTCTCTTTGCTAGAAGGAAAGTTACATAGTTTTGTTGATTTAACCTCGATTGTCTATGAGTGCATGATTACCGAAGAGCAAACAGCATCTAAAATGGCATCGACATCTGGCGAGAGACCAAAGCGAATGCGCAAAGCAAAATACTACATGGACATTTTACGTAATTTCATTGAATAGGACTCTGACTTGTCGGACTCCGAGTTTGATGCAAGTGATCTGGAGATGGATATCAAAAATGAAAGTGAAGTACCAGCATCATCTGATCGGTCCCTAGCTGATCGTGGTGCTGAACACTTTCGTGTAGCTGATGAGCCTACGGCAGCGTTCGCCTGGGAGGACCACCACTCTTGATAACAAGAGGTACAAACCATATTGTGCCACACTGCAACTGCTGCCCACCTGCTGTATGAAGACAGCCATCCCACAGTGCATTCCTGCTGACCACTGAGGTGCCCCCGCACAGCCACTGCTGCCAGAGATGCCGAACATGTGCCAACAGCAGCCACAGCATGTAGCAACAGACGTTTTATGTTGATTTATGTGTGAAACCATTGCTTTGTATACTTTTCAGAAAGCTGAGATTTTTAGAAAGAATATTCAGCCCTCAAAGAGTTAATGTCCAGCTGTGTCACATTTTAAATCGAATGTCAGATTTTTAAGGACCTTTATAGTGGGGCAGTCAGACATAGTCAAAGCTGAAACAATGAAGAACATGATATTACAAAGCTACAAGGGAAACTACTGAATTCAGATCTTAATAGAAGTGTTTATTAGGATCTGTGGTGGGCTGGCGCCCTGCCCGGGGTTTGTTTCCTGCCTTGCACCCTGTGTTGGTTGGGATTGGCTCCAGCAGACCCCCGTGACCCTGTAGTTTGGGTAATGGATGGGATAATGGATGGATGGGATGTTTATTAGGATGTGTGTGCCTTGTCTGTCTCAATTAGCATCAGATCATTGATATCCTCTGGCATTGCCATCATCTGACAAAATACGACTAAAATAGATTTAAGACTAAGTAAAGTAAGAGCCTCATAGCCACATGTTACTCAGGAAAACATATCGCTTATGAAGTACATAAATTAGAACAGCAACACCTCAAGCAGAAATATCATGGACAAAATACACAGAGTACATACAAGGCGTAACTGTAACACAATGCACCTCCAGTAGTGGCCTCTACTGTGAGGCCAACAAACAACTTATAAAACAAGTTTCTACATAAAGTACTTATGTGTTTTTTCATACTAGGATTAAATGCTGGTTTTGAAATAGGAGCACCACACTGATGGCGTCTTTGCCATAAGGTGCAAGAAGCAGACACAGGCCTCGCTGGTAGCTTTTTCAAATTTAGCAATGTCCTCCTAAGTGGTGGATGAAAATCAAGATGCAGCAAAAGTCTTGTGATATTGCTCTTGGTTCCCCCCCCAAACCCCCCCCCCCCCCAGTGTCTAAAACAAGATTTCTCTGCCTCGTCACATTCTGCTTTTGCAGAAATGACTACCAGTCAGAAATGTATTTAACTTTTGATGTTTCTCATGACTGACATTGTCTAGTCTATCAGAATATAACCCAACAGCATCAAGTGCAAAGCAAAAATCAAACACAGACTCAAAAACGTTCTTACAAAAGCAAAAATAAAACCAGAAAGTAATAAAGAAATGCTGCATCACAGATCAAAAAATTAATAGCTACCTTCAAGAATATAGCAACAGAGAGAAAGGATAAGAAATTGTTTTAGCTTTCTGTTAATGGAGTCGGATGTGGGGGGCTTGATGTTAAAGACTGACACATTATAATCTAGTGAGCCCCACAGTTCATGATAATTAACACACTTTGCATGCCAGTGTGTATTTGTGCTTGCACATTTAACAGAATGTGGCATTTCCTGCTATGCTGTCTTGAAATACAATTTGTGAATAAAAACAATATTCCGTTACAAATTTTGTCAGCTTGATGATGGACCTAGTTGATCCTTACCAGATGGCTCTGAAGCTCCTCTCTGTTTCAACAGCCTAAACCTTAGAGATTTCTTCTTGACATCAGGGTTTGTTAATGGAACAGTCTGACACTCACTCTAGTAGCACCTGGTGACTACTTCTAGTGTTACCTCATTGACTTCACTTCTCTTTGGTCAATAGGCCAGGCCACCATGGCCACTACTCAGTTATCTACCTTCCAGCATCCTGAAGCAGCTTTACGTTCTTCGACCCAGGATACATGCCCCTATTATATTGATAACCATAACTAAAACCCTTCCACAGGACAGAACACACACATGCTGGGCTTACTGCGTCCACCTCCCAAACAAACCAATATGGACCTTGTATTTCCTCTATACTGGTATCTACCTAACTTATCCTGCTGCTGTTGTAGCTCTGTGTGATTTAACCCCACCTTATGCCATGCTGGCAGTGCCCTGGTCTCTGGTAAGCTCCTGCCAGCCACAAACTTCCTTATAGCTTTCCTTACACCAAGGATTGAGCCTTTGATCCGATTAATAATATCTGCTTGTATTATTGACTGCAGCAAATCAAGCTGCTCATGTGGGAATCAAAAGTGTCTTTCTGACAAACAGAAAACTAGTTTTTGTTTTTGATTTACAATTAATTAAAAAAATGCTAGGCTGTTGATTTTGTTATTGTTGCTGCAATATTTTTAAAACTGAGAAAATAATCTGAATTTTAATAAACTGTAATGTGATTTGCATGTGCATTGATTTCTACTCTTCGTTGCTGCTGCAAAATTGCTTTTCATTTAATTTTGTAGCGAACAGTTTTTAATTTTGCTTTTTAATTTTAAGAAAAAATTGGAATATTTCAGATTTTTTCCCCCATGTGTAAAATACTCTGTGACATATGCATTGTTTGCTTGGACAGAATTGCAAATAGCATATCCATGATTCATTCATCTGCATGAAGAAGTCATAGGGGAAGACCTCATCTGCAACTGAATACAACATTAACCAGTAAGGAGGAGCTCTGGTATGACTACAACTGTAAGCTGGAGGTGAAGGGATGTATAGCTAATGAACTACCAATCTAGAACACTCTTTAGTAGGTCCTGGTATTCCTGCACCCCCTGAATCCTATTCTGTCTTAAAGTGGCAGTATGGTCTCATGTCTCACTATCAGGGGCTTGCTGTTTTCTCTTGTTAGCCTAGAGTAGTTATGGCCTTTCTTTAATTTCCCACACCTTACTCTCTTCCCGACTGGATGGTAGGCCCCTTTACAGAGAGTTTGGTTGGCTACCTATCATGGTATGGTTTGGCTTCATACTCCCATTCTTATTTGGGAGCCTCTTGAATCCGACACCGTCGATAGTCATGACTGGATGAGCTTGGCGGATGAGGGCACACACACACAATGCAAGGGGAAACTGTAAAGGTACTCAGTGCTTTAATCAAAAACAATTCAAAAATCAAAGTGGCTAAAAAGTGCAGTGCAAAGTCCATTATAAATATATAATCTAATAAAAGTGAAAGTGAAGGCTGAAATTCAAAAAAATAAATCCATTAAAAACAAGGTTAAAACAGCATAGGAGTCTCCTTTAAAATTCAGTCCTCGGTGCTTCCCTTTAAAACCGACGTCTTTCCGGCTTATTCTACTCGGACCTCACAGCATGGACAGACGTCAACCAATGGTGCACACACCCTTCAATCCTGGGCTAATCCACAGCGTTCCACGGGGAGCCATTGGACCCTGCTCTGTTCCGTGCCCACTGCTGCTTTTCCAGGCTCCACCCGGCAAAAGTGCGTGGTCCTTCCACCGCTGCCTATTGCTGGCTACACCTGGCAAGAGGACACTCCTGAGCGTGATGATCACTCTTGCTCCCAAGTTGCTCAACAGGAGTGATCCCTGAAACCCTCCTGAGCGTTGGCCATGCGCTACTACCTAGGGTTCCATTCCCATCCACCTCCTTCTCTGTCTAACTACCGGCTCTCTGTCGCTCCTGCCTCTCTTCTTCCTTTCACTAACTTCTATATTATTTATTATCTGTCTCTCTCAGTTCTCTCTTTATTATTCCTCCTCAGTCTCTTTTACGCTCCCCTTTTATATGCTGGGGAGTGGTAGCAGACCACCTACACGTGCCAGCAAGGCAACGCACAGACAGCTGACTGCCTCACACCAACCCGGAGATGAGCCACCTTCTCAGCAAATTGCTTTCACCTGCTCCACTCCCCAGCACAAGCACGTTCAATTATTTATTTATTTTAAATGGCCATTTTTTTCTGAGCCGTGGACCTGCTATTCTACACTACCTTCTAATAACATTTGCCCCCAGAGCACCACAATCTGCATGAAAAGATGGAGGTTCCTAAAAAATTTCCTTTCATTACACACTGCTGTGGCCCCTGTCTCCTTATACTGAAGAACATTCTGTCTGCCCTTTGCTTGAGCTGTCTCTTTTGGTTCTGTCTCCTCTGCTATGCTGCACTGTCACAATGGTACCCACGCCCACTGTGGCATCTTACTTGCTAGACAAACTCTCACACTGAATACATAAAAAAAAAAAAAAAAAAAACCCTAAACATTCATTGTTCTCTGCTTCCCTAGTGATGTTTAGTTGGGGTTAAATCACAAAAGTAAAATGTTTAAGTAAAGCTAAATGTATTCTGCATATAATTAGTGTTTCATGTACTTTTTATTTACTTTTTAATATTTTAAACATTTACCTACACAAAAATTCTTAAATATCTGAAGCATTAATGTTCATAATGAACGTCTGACAGCTTTATTTTCAAGGTAGCAATGGCAAGTTAAATGTATTCCATCATTTCCAAATAGACAACACAAAATACTCCTCTTTTGTTTTATTACTTATATTTTATTTTCAGATTTCAGTGTTATTTTGTTTTGATTTTGAAAGATTTTTTTTTCCATGAGCACCATGTTTTTGTGTTTTTGGTTTTCATGGCTGCTGCCATTTTGTGTTCCTTATGCTGTCCATGTTATAAAAGTTGACTGTGTGCATTAACCTCTTTGGAATTAATTTCAGCAGTCTCTTGGGCTTGTAAAAATGGTTTACCCAAGTGGTACTCGGCTTAACCCGTTTTGTTTGCCTGCATGAACATTGTTAAGTCCAATTAATGTTCGGGACACTAGTCTGCTTTAGTCTAGTGAATATGTATAATACCATCATACTGCCAAAAAAAAAAAAATCATGAATAGTTCTATGCATTCTGCCTGTTTACTGTAACTCATCAATATTAAACAAAAATGGTGTGTAAACAAAAAGCAGTTAATCCAACTTTTGAGGAAACTGGAACTGAACCATTAGTTAAATCAAGTGAAAGTGATGAGAATGTGAATTAGTCATTAGACATTGACGCAGGTAATGGAACTGATGCATGTGGCACTGCACAACTAAACTGTCGAGATATGCCTGGTGACTTTGGTTGCATAAAGCTTTAGCATGAGAGAGTAGCTGCATGGTAAAAAGGCAAAATAATTGTCAATCAAGTGGAAAGACAACAAAGACGTTAGCCTCCTAAGCCCTGCTCACAATGCAGCAATGTCAATGTTCTTGTTAGCGGAAATATGGAAGTCACTAAAGTCTTCCGCTGTTCAAGCCTCTAATAACACAATGGGCAGCATTGATCATTCTAAACAGGTACTGACATTTGTGTGCAAAGATACACTCTTCTACTGTCCTGATTGCAACATCGGGCTGTGTGTTGGTGATGGTTTTCAAACCATTCAGGAACGTCTAGCAGATTGAGTGAATTGTTTGCCATCAAAGGACACTCTGAAGAGCTTGATTAGATGTTTAAGAAGTTAACAACCTGCTCCTTGATCAGCTGCTACACTGTTATGTTTTACAAAACACTCAAAGGAAAACTGTGGGGGAACAATAAAGGGCTTGCTACCTCTTTTATATTGTGTTTCTACAATCCTAACGCTGTGGAGGCACAGTATAGGTTACTTAATCTGTGTCAAATAGCTTTTGTTTAACCTAAAATGAAAAAAATGTACTTAAAAGATTCTCATAAAATTAAAACTACTTCAGGTAAGTTACAAATTATAAAAACTAAAATAAAGACGGTAAAATTTTCAAAAAGATGCAGTGAACATAAACTGAAAAATAATATAAAAAAGCACTCAAGTAAGAGAGGCCATTATCACAAGAGATATAGAAAGTGATAAATTGGTGCTTTACTGTGGTGTTATGGTGGCCAAGTTGATGAATCACTTCTTGGGATAGAGAGGGATTCAAAAGCCCTTTAGACAGGCCCAGAGAAGCTGGGGTTATGGGGTTGTCATCATTTTTGTAATTTGTGTTTTATATGTGTTAAATGTCTTTTTGAACATGATTATTTTTTACAAAGGCACCATTTTTGTAAATTGCTTACCCGTCTTAATGTTCATCTTGGTGTGGAGGGCTCCCGTGAGGGGGCTATCTTCCTGTGACACAAAGTATTCTTGTCCTTCTCACCATGAGCAGGAGTAATCTGCACTTCTTTAAAACAGGGCATCACACTACCAACTTATTTTCCATGAAGTTGGCTTTTTCAAATTTAGCATTATCATGTGGTGGTCCTCCTCAGAGACGGATGAACATCAGGATACTGCTCAGCCCCTTCAACATAATGTCTTGTGCTCAGTGCATTCCTGATATTCATCTGCTTTCTATTTTTTAATTACTGTGGCTATTTTTAAGAAAGTAAACGGTGCCTGACTTTTAGTAATTCTTTGCTGCATTGCACTTCATAATCCCCACTGGAAAAAACTTGAACCCATTATGTTTCAGCAGGGTTCCTCCCCAGCAGGTGTTTTGTTCATATCTGATGATTCTGTTTGTCTTAATATTGTAAATGATGTTCATTATTTGCATTATCCTCTGTTTTTTATTGGTTTTGTGTATTATATAATTTCTATGTATCCATGCTTTTTCCATGTATTTTGTGAGTGGTACCCCAAGAGGCAGGGCCACCTGGCTATCACCATCGAGGACCTGCCCCCACAACTCTAAACGCACAATTCCTTCTGGTACATTGAATGTGCTGGGTGTTGGCGAGTTCTCTTCGATTATTGCTGTGTTTTTGATTGATTTTGATTTTTTTTTTACCTCTATGCTCTGTCCTTAGATTTATGGTTTTGGGACATGTTTGCTATTGATTTGCCTATTTTGTTAAGGCAACACCTTCTTTGCCTTTTGTGCTCCTCAGAACTTCTTGTGCTACAGATCATTTTGTGTGAAATAAATCTTATTTTATAAAGATTCTTCATTTTCCCTTTCTGTTATGAAATCTGAAGGTTGTCGGTGACCCTTCCTCTTATAGGTGTTTTTGCAACAGTTTTTGGGACTTTAAAGTACTGTATATAGTCCAGTTAGAAAGCTGTGATGTAAAAAATAAAAATAAAAAAATAAGTTGTACTTATTTTATTGGCTATTATGAAAGGTTCCACTCTTCAAGCCTCATCGCTAAACTGGAATGTTCAGGTCATCCATGTGCACACTCATGCAAGGCCAAGGTTAGACAGAACACTGCAGGGCCAATTGGAGCAGTCCAATCATCTGGAAACCGGAGGCAGTACCCAGGACAAAGTCAGTTGTACATAATACACATTAAGAAATTACATTGAACATATGTTGGAAAATGTGAAAAAAGTGCTTAAGAATAGAAACTTAGAAATAGACTGCTATAAACATTTTAATAATAAGTTAGAGCACACAACTACAGTACATCTGGTAGGTCCCAATTTTACATATATTTTATAAATATTATTTGACTAAACTAGAAGCAATTCTTTTGGGAAGCATAAATAAACTCATTTATTAGTTTAATAAAGTATTTTCAGAATGTATTAACTGCGTCACAATTAAATTTAATTAGTCTGTGATTAGGTATAAAATATGAAAGTATTTTTCTTCACATACATTGCACAATTATTTTCCTTTAAACAAGTTAATAATTGATCCTGTATTAACCTGGACAGCTTCCAGTCAAATTTGCTTGGAAATTTACACTTTATTTTTTTATCCTTGCAGATACATTTTTAATTAATTATACAATGAGAGAAAGAGACAAAGAGAGAGAGAGAGAGAGAGAGAGAGAGCTTCCTGAAGCTATTGTATCCTAAGAAACATTTCTGCTCAAAACGAGTTTATGAAATTACTGCTATCCACACAGTAAGAAATGAGAACATTTAAGGAAAGATCACAGAAACAATGCCTAGTATCATATAAAAGTTGCTAATTAATGGCTGGAAAAGTTAAGGAAAGACAGAAAACAAGGTGGATTTAAACAAGGCTGCCAGACTGTTGTAGACTGAAGTCAGTGCTTAAGTCACTGTAGCACCGTCAGCTTATGATAAATGTTCAGCTGTATGAATTTTGGTCATTACATTTAGATTATTAAATGATTTATTCACATTCGTAATGAATAGTTTAAAACACATTTTTGACATGTGCAGACCAGTTTCAGGATGAACCGGAGCTAGCTAACCCTCTCTCTTAAACTGGTGATTTTATTCCAACTTAATGGACTGGCAAATTCCCTGGAGTCCACAAAATCATTATTGATGGATCAGGACCAAAGTTAAACTTTTGCATAAACTTGGCAGATAAAATTTAACGTAAATAAAATGCTCAATTTTACAAAAAAGAAGACCAATTATTAAACATAATTATATAATATGTATGAACTTTAAACTACACATTTTGGGTTTAACAGTCATAATGAACATGTCACCTTTCGGAACCAGATAGCATACAGAAGAAATAAAAAAGGCTAACTGGTTACATAATACAATGTTTAGAATACAAGAAAGAATATTTTAGATATATAATTCACTTATTAGGCCTCTTCTGGAATGCTGTGTGCTGTTTTGAGTCCAAGTAAAAAAAAGATGTAAGAGACTAGAAGAAGTTGAGATAAGCTTTGAGTCTTGTTCCAGAATTTTGGAATATGAGCTATTAGTAAAGAATGATGGGTCTGTGCAAAATGAGAATAAATGATGACAGACAAATGTCTGAAATAATTTAGAAAGTTAGGGTAGATGTTAGTTGATACTTTAAAATGAGTTCTTCAACCAGAGCACTAGGTACCAATGAAAGCTTGTTATGAATAAAATTTCATCACACAGGGAACCATATAGATGATATACTTTGAGTCACCATTAGAACATCAAGACTAATCACCAAGGTATGTAATTCCTGTAAAAATGTTCTCTTGTGTTCTTTCATAAGTTCATATCTTATATAGCGTATACCTTAACCTCTGATCTACAAAATATCAGTGTTTCCAAGCACTGTTTAAGGTATGTGTAATATGCTAGGCTATCCTAATTCCTTTTGTCTATATTAGTTTTTATTCCTATACTATTTTCACTTTTAATTTGATTTCATTTCAGTTTAGGTCTATGGATGTTTGATAATTTCAATTTTTTGGTGGATTTCTTATATTAAATTTTATTTTGAGAGAATCATTTCAGTTTAGTTTTTGTTTTACGTTAAAAAAAACCCTATTCAATATATTTCATATAGATTAAGGTATGTGTAAATATGGCCATCTCTTCAAGTCTGTTTACTTTGGCAGCACTGGGCATTTTAAACTTGTATCAAGTATATTCCAGTGCACTATGGAGGAATGCATTTTACATGTTAAAGTTCATTATCTAAGGTATTATTTTACTTTTTTTGGTAGGTTCTGTTTTTTCATCAACTCCCTGTCTTCAGCTTTTTTATAGATATATTTGTGAAAGCTGTTAAAGTGTATTTTTGAATTCATCAGGTTGTTTCCCTTTAATTGAGCTCCACAGTCCCAACCACCTAATTGGATTATGTACTTGCTTCTTTTATCATCAGTGTCATACTCAAATTCTTTCAAACAGTTTTTTTTGCCTTTGCAACCAATTCTTTTGTGTCCCTGTCCGAAAACATGTTCTCTTTAGGTATCAGGCAACAGTCTTACTCTTTAAGGTACGTAGGAAAGTTTGATGAAGTCAAAATAGCGGCACAGGGAATTGAGTAATAGGAATATAAAATACATTTTGATTTTCACCCATTTTAATTTTATTTCTGTTCGTTTTCAAGTATTTCAAGACATTTTAATATCAGTTTAGTTTTTATTTTCAATTAGCTTGTAATTTTTATTTCAATTAACAAAATGCTTTTTTATTTATATTAGTTACATCTTTTGTTAACATGAAAAACCTTGGTAATGGTGCACTACAAGTCAGTGAAATGGCTTATTGAAAAGAAAAGGATTGAGAAACCAGATTTAGAGAAAAGTTAAAGAAGGACAAAAGTAAGCCATTGCTTAGGTAAAACGTACTTTGAAATCATGAAGCTGAAGAACAGGAATTTAAACACATCTCACAAGATAGTGAGGATAGGTTTTGTAGCTTGCCACATATCTGACATCATATGGTGGTTGTGTAAAGATGAAAACGAAGAGTACAATATGTGGTGTTCTCGTTTAATGATAGGCTTTAAAGCAGAGATAATCTGTAGTTTCAAATTGCTAAATGAAACATATGAGAATTATACTTTGTCAAAAGGGATGAATGAACAAACGAATCTTGCAACGTTATTGAAATAAAAAATGTTTATGTAATTAAGTGTAGAATGCATGACATTTTGAATAGACTTTAATTCAAGGGACATTTTTTTTTGTAATTGGACTAACCAATTCCCCTCCTTTAACCGCCACCTTATCGTGGTGGAGGGGTTTGCGTGTCCCAATGATCCTAGGAGCTCTGTTGTCCGGGGCTTTATGCCCCTGGTAGGGCCACCCAAGGCAAACTGGTCCTAGGTGAGGGATGAGACAAAGAGCGGTTCAAACCTTCTATGATGAATGAAAACTTTGGACGCCGTTTTCCCTTGCCCGGACGCGGGTCACCGGGGCCCCACTCTGGAGCCAGGCCTGGAGGTGGGGCTCGATGGCGAGCGCCTGGTGGCCGGGCCTGCACCCATGGGGCTCGGCCGGGCACAGCCCGAAGAGGCAACGTGGGTCCCCCTTCCCATGGGCTCACCACCTATGGGAGGGGCCAAGGAGGTCGGGTGCAGTGTGAGTTGGGTGGTGGCCGAAGGCGGGGACCTTGGCGGTCCGATCCTCGGCTACAGAAGCTGGCTCTTGGGACGTGGAATGTCACCTCTCTGAAGGGGAAGGAGCCTGAGCTAGTGTGCGAAGTTGAGAGGTTCCGGCTAGATATAGTCGGACTCACCTCGACGCACAGCTTGGACTCTGGAACCAATCTCCTTCAGAGGGGCTGGACTCTGTACCACTCTGGAGTTGCCCCCGGTGAGAGGCGCCGAGCGGGTGTGGGTATACTTATTGCCCCCCGACTTGGAGCCTGTACATTGGGGTTTACCCCGGTGGACGAGAGGGTAGCCTCCCTTCGCCTTCGGGTGGGGGGACGGGTCCTAACTGTTGTTTGTGCGTATGCACCGAACAACAGTTCGGAGTACCCACCCTTTTTGGAGTCCCTGGAGGGGGTGCTAGAGGGCATACCTTCTGGGGACTCCCTCATTCTGCTGGGAGACTTCAATGCTCACGTGGGCAATGACAGTGAGACCTGGAAGGGCGTGATTGGGAGGAATGGCCCCCCCAATCTAAACCCGAGCGGTGTTTTGTTATTGGACTTCTGTGCTCGTCACGGATTGTCCATAACGAACACCATGTTCAAGCATAGGGGTGTTCATATGTGCACTTGGCACCAGGACACCCTAGGCCTGAGTTCGATGATCGACTTTGTGGTCGTGTCGTCTGACTTGCGGCCACATGTCTTGGACACTCGGGTGAAGAGAGGGGCGGAGCTGTCAACTGATCACCACCTGGTGGTGAGTTGGCTTCGATGGTGGGGGAGGATGCCGGTCAGGCGTGGTAGGCCCAAACGTGTTGTGAGGGTCTGCTGGGAACATCTGGCAGAGCCCCCTGTCAGAAGTAGCTTCAACTCCCACCTCCGGCAGAACTTCGACCATGTCCCGAGGGAGGTGGGGGACATCGAGTCCGAATGGGCCATGTTCCGTGCCTCTATTGTTGAGGCGGCTGACCGGAGCTGTGGCCGTAAGGTGGTCGGTGCCTGTCGTGGCGGCAATCCCCGAACCCGTTGGTGGACACCGGTGGTGAAGGATGCCGTCAAGCTGAAGAAGGAGTCCTACAGGACCCTTTTGTCCTGTGGGACCCTGGAGGCAGCTGATAGGTACCGGCAGGCCAAGCGGAATGCGGCTTTGGTGGTTGCTGAGGCAAAAACTCGGACGTGGGAGGAGTTTGGGGAGGCCATGGAGAACAACTTTCGGACGGCTTCGAGGAGATTCTGGTCCACCATCCGGCGTCTCAGGAAGGGGAAGCAGTGCAGTGTCAACACTGTATATGGTGGGGATGGTGCGCTGCTGACCTCGACTCGGGACGTTGTGGGTCGGTGGGGGGAGTACTTCGAAGACCTCCTCAATCCCATTAACATGCCTTCCAATGAGGAAGCAGAGCCTGGGGACTCAGAGGTGGGCTCCCCCATCTCTGGGACTGAGGTCACCGAGGTGGTCAAAAAACTCCTTGGTGGCAGGGCCCCGGGGGTGGATGAGATACGCCCGGAGTTCCTCAAGGCTCTGGATGTTGTAGGACTGTCTTGGTTGACACGCCTCTGCAACATCGCATGGACATCAGGGACAGTGCCTCTGGATTGACAGACTGGGGTGGTGGTCCCCCTCTTTAAGAAGGGGGACCGGAGGGTGTGTTCCAACTACAGAGGGATCACACTCCTCAGCCTCCCTGGAAAAGTTTATTCAGGGGTCCTGGAGAGGAGGGTCCGTCGGATAGTCGAGCCTCGGATTCAGGAGGAACAGTGTGGTTTTCGTCCTGGTCGCGGAACAGTGGACCAGCTCTATACCCTTAGCAGGGTCCTGGAGGGTGCATGGGAGTTTGCCCAACCAGTCTACATGTGTTTTGTGGACTTGGAAAAGGCATTCGACCGTGTCCCTCGGGGAATCCTGTGGGGGGTACTTCGAGAGTATGGGGTACCGGCCCCCCTGATAAGGGCTGTTCGGTCCCTGTACGATCGGTGCCAGAGCTTGGTCCACATTGCCGGCAGTAAGTCGAACCCGTTTCCAGTGAGAGTTGGACTCCGCCAGGGCTGCCCTTTGTCACCGATTCTGTTCATAACTTTTATGGACAGAATTTCTAGGCGCAGCCAGGGCGTTGAGGGGGTCCGGTTTGGTGGGCTCAGGATTGGGTCACTGCTTTTTGCAGATGATGTTGTCCTGTTTGCTTCATCAGGCCGTGATCTTCAGCTCTCTCTGGATCAGTTCGCAGCCGAGTGTGAAGCGGCTGGAATGAGAATCAGCACCTCCAAATCCGAGACCATGGTCCTCAGCCGGAAAAGGGTGGAGTGCCCTCTCAGGGTTGGTAGCGAGATCCTGCTTCAAGTGGAGGAGTTCAAGTATCTCGGGATCTTGTTCACGAGTGAGGGAAGAATGGAGCGTGAGATCGACAGGCGGATCGGTGCGGCATCCGCAGTAATGCGGGCGCTGCATCGGTCTGTCGTGGTGAAAAAGGAGCTGAGCCGCAAGGCGAAGCTCTCAATTTACCAGTCAATCTATGTTCCTACCCTCACCTATGGTCATGAACTATGGGTAGTGACCGAAAGAACGAGATCGCGAATACAAGCGGCTGAAATGAGTTTCCTCCGCAGGGTGTCTGGGCTTTCCCTTAAAGATAGGGTGAGAAGCTCAGTCATCCGGGAGGGGCTCAGAGTAGAGCCGCTGCTCCTCCGCATCGAGAGGAGTCAGATGAGGTGGCTCGGGCATCTGATCAGGATGCCTCCTGGACGCCTCCCTGGTGAGGTGTTCCGGGCACGTCCAACCGGGAGGAGGCCCCGGGGAAGACCCAGGACACGCTGGAGGGACTATGTCTCTCGACTGGCCTGGGAAAGCCTTGGGATTCTCCCGGAAGAGCTAGAAGAAGTGGCCGGGGAGAGGGAAGTCTGGGCATCTCTGCTCAAGCTGCTGCCCCCGCGACCCGACCTCGGATAAGCGGGAGACAATGGATGGATGGATGGATGGACTAACCAATTAGGAAAAACAAGAAATGTTTGTTATTCCAGGAATAACTTTGAAATGGCATTTTAATCATAATTGAGTTGCACAAGCTGGATAAAGATGCAATTGAACTTTCTTTACCATGAATAATTATTTGACCAGGTTGATGAGGACTGCCCTTATTTTATTTGAGGCCTACTTCTTTGGCAGATCCTACTGTGTGTTCTGATATGGAGAGACGTCAAGGGTACATCAAGCAAGCTGGGAGTTTTCCCCAAGAATGTACGTTGGGCTCCATCCTCTTCTCTAAATACACCTTCTCAATAAACCCCATAATCCAATCCAATGGTGTCATCATATCAGTGCTAAGTCAATAATACTCAAATGTACCTGTTGTTCCCTCCAGAGGACCAAATGGTATCTGCATGTGTCACTGATATTGCAACCGGGATGAAGAAACACCACTTCTAACTCAACCTGGAAAAGATGGACCTTCTTGTTATCCCAGCTCGTCTTTTAATTACCCTATCTCTGTTCAGCTTGATGACCAACTGTCCTTCCGGGACCATGTTGTTTTGGTCTCTGTCTTGCAGAGTTACCCTATTCAATATTTGCAAGGTCAGACCATATCTGTTACATCTGGACTACTACAGCTTGATGCTGGTACTGGCATGTGTCACCAAGCCACTGCAGACAACTCAAATTACAGCAGCACGTATTGTATTCAATTGACCAAGGCATGTCATTTCTCTTTTCAGATCATTACATTGGTTTACTGCAGTACCACATATTAACTACAAATCCTTGATGCTGGCCTACAGAGAAGTCAATGGTTCAGCACCTACATATATTGAGACATTTGTGAGTTCCTGTGCTTTATCTTGACTATTTAAATCTGGTGATGAATGGCCTCTGGTGATGCCACATCTGCATGGCATCAAGTCTCAATCTAGACACTCTTGGCTGCCCATGAGCCGCACATCTCTATTTGAAATTCTGCCTCCCTCAATGTGTTTATGAGGCATTTGGTAAATTCTGTGTAACTGGTTAGGTTTTGTAACCTTGGAGACGTAAGTAGCTCGTTTTGTTTTGAGTTCTTCATTTGTAATGATCAATTTTGTAAACTTGTCCTGTAATACTTGTTCCCAGACAATCCTCAGAGTGATGTTTGCTCAGTTATGTTGACCTCTTTTGTAAGTCGCTTTGGATAAAAGTGTCTGACAAGCAAATAAATGTGAATGTAAAAATACATCTGATCTGGCACTGAGAAAGCAATTCTAAATTAGGAAATAATTATATGTTTTCCTCGTTATTCACACTGGGTTGTTTTTAATTGAATAGGGTTTTATACACCATATTGTTTGAGGTGCACTACAATTTTGTGTATATTTATTGTTTCTATGGCATTTCTAGGTAAGATCAATTGGAAGTGCACAGCACCAGGTCAAAGGCATTAACATAATTATTGTTCACTTCTTGGTTGATGTGTGTAAATGAGAGGGAGGGCAGTGGAATGATGCGGCTGTAGGGAGTAGAGTTGGTGAAGGTGGATGAGTATAAATACTTGGGATCAACAGTACAGAGTAATGGGGATTGTGGAAGAGAGGTGAAAAACAGTGCAGGCAGGAGTAATTTGTGACAGACGGGTATCAGCAAGAGTGAAAGGGAAGGTCTACAGGATGGTAGTGAGACCAGCTATGTTATATGGGTTGGAGACGGTGGCACTGTCCAGAAAGCAGGAGACAGAGCTGGAGGTAGCAGATGCTAAGATTTGCATTGGGGGTGACGAGGATGGATAGGATTAGAAATGAGTACATTAGAGGGTCAGCTCAAGTTGAACGGTTGGGAGACAAAGTCAGAGAGGCAAGATTGCGTTGGTTTGGACATGTGCAGAGAAGAGATGCTGGGTATATTGGGAGAAGGATGCTAAGGATAGGGCTGCCAGGGAAGAGGAAAAGAGGAAGGCCTAAGCGAAGGTTTATGGATGTGGTGAGAGAGGACATGCAGGTGATGGTTGTAACAGAACAAGATATAGAGGACAGAAAGATATTGAAGAAGATGATCCGCTGTGGCAACCCCTAACGGAAACAGCCGAAAGAAGAAGAAGAAGAAGTATTGTTATTTTTGTGTCTTTTTGATGCCGCCATAATGTTTGGAGCACAGGCCCCATGGCTAATCACGTGGTTGTGACTATAATGTCATCAAACTACCTTTATCAAAAGTGGTCTAATTTGTCCAAACTCTAGTGAAGGAGAAGATAACCAACTACAATTACTGCAATCCCTTTTCTGGCTGCATGTTTCAGATTCACTGTGGCTTTTGTGTTTTGTTTCTCTACTTTAAAATGTGCTAAGACCCCTGCCTACCATAATACTTTTCTCCTGGGTTGTCAGTTTCATAGTAGGGTCTTCAGCCCTTTGAGTTCTTCCTTCTACCAAAGAAATTCACAACCCTAATAGAAATGATTATTTGAAACAAACTATTTTAACTATGACAGAAGCCAAATCATTCAAAATACTGCATATGGAATACCAGTAGAATATCAAGAACCCCTTTGAACTAACAAACTATTGGACAGAGAAACTGATGATATAAAAACAGTAAGTGCACACTTATAGTTCCATGGTTGTACATTCACAACAGGACATAACTAACATTCATAGAGTCTTATAATTAGGTAAATCAAACCATCAGTGACAAAAACCTGAATGACCAATTTAACTTTGTCTTTTTTATTTAATAACAACAAAAAAAATGTATATTTCAGGAAGCATTGGGCTGAAAAATTAAGTGAGAATGACTTTGCAACCAGAAAAAACAGTATTTCTCATGACAAATAAACTACTGTTTGCAAAATTGCATGTTAAATATATCAGGTGTACCTGTTGAGTGAATACATCAGCATTTGGGGTCCAAAATAGAATGCATACTGGATAATTATAGCAGGCACAACGGATCTGTTTATTTATTTATTATACATTTTCATTTATTTATTTACTTTAACTTTGCATTTTTTTTGCTTAAAAAATCCTGGAGAATATTTTTTTTCAGGTCAAAGGCAACATATAGAAATTTACAGATCAATTTTTGCAATATTTGTGCTTAATGTGTAATAAATATTTATGCCACAGCACCTCATTCACAAGACCTTTCCAATAGGAAGTTTCAAAAGTTGACCAACAGATTTCACAAGTATTTCATAATAATCATTGTCTCTAACATTTCTCTAATTATTAATTTTGGGGCTTTCAAATTATAGATAATGAAATTTGCAAAAAATAAAAAAATAACCTGCTCCATGACCCTTTAAGGGAGAAACCGGCAAATGTGATTGACTCAGCTGTAATTGCTCAAAGTCAGACCTTCACTGAACTATCTTTAAAGTGCTTCACCTTCCAATCCAATCTGTTTCCATGAACATGCAAGTTGCAGCAAAATATTATATTAATTTTTATTATAATATTAATACCCTGCCACCTCCAATTCAATTAAAAATGGGAAACCAGGCAGAATGAACAATCTCTCCTGTCAAGCCTGCTTCCATTCAACAGTGGCAGGGTCAGCACAACTTTTTTTTCTCTGTGGTGACAAAATGAAACAGCCAATGGCTATGAAATATTCATGAGTAGGGAAATAATACTACACTGAGCAGCACAGCAGAGGGAGAAGTGAAATGTGCGGAATACTGGAGGAGCACAGTCTTCAGTTAATTACAGGAAGCCAGCACTAATGCTGGTTACCATAGCAATGATATCCCATAAGAATTGTATACTTCCTATACTTGTGGACCTGTATAATCTGTTACACTGAATTTTAGAGGATAAAACACTTTTATTCTTTCATTCCTAAATGCATCTATTACATTACATGAAATGTGGATATCTCAATTTTAGTTTACTGGCAATTCTTGTTATGAACAACACCATTTAAATCATGTCATTCTGCCATACTGTGTAACAAAAGCATAGTGAACAAAATATGAATGCTAAAATGAATATCCTACTGTTTTATTAAAATGTCAGGTTCATTGTGTTGTCAAGAAAGAGTTAATCTAACTGTGCTGCTGCTAATGAATTAAAATGTCTCCAGGCTGCTTACTAATCAGTAATCCTTGTAAAATTATCAATGCATTTCTAAACAGCAAATTAATTTATCATTTTCTGAAAAAGGGTCCACACCACCCAGAGATTCCTGTGACACCACTTTAATTCTCTGCATACTTTAGAATCACTATAGTTGAAATTTTCATTTGCAAGTAATGTTTCAGCACTAGATAATAGGGCAGAGAGTTATTTTTGATTTCAGTCATCGAGTAACAGTGAACTAATCCATTCCCTCAGCACAGCTTCTCCATATGTTCTTGTTATCACACATGCAGCCAGACAGCAACGACATTCTACTGGTGAGCAGTGCTGCTGTCTACTTACACATATGACATAAAGAACATCCATGTTGTGGGTACAATTTCTGTAGACTCTCATGCCCTCAAACAAACTGTCTAACTGGAAACCTAAGGAACTGAAATGGCAGCTGTCACATTTTTGGCAATGTTCTTTAAAGTACATATTCAGGCACAGTATCTTATGATAATTGATTATCAGTGGTTACATTACATTTCCACACATCCTTGTCACTTCTGAAACTATTTCTTAATGATGTTAATTCATTCGACTAAGTATGCTGAATATTCTTGACAATAATAAATAAAAACTCAAAGGGGGGAGGACAACCCAACCCCTGGCAAAAAATTAAGAAAAAATAAAGACTTAAATGAAAAATTTAAATTGATTTGTTAAATTAAAACAGGGAAAAAACACATTATTCAAAAATATCCAAAAAGAATGTTTAGATAGGATTACTGTTGTGTGCCTACAGTTAACATTTTCATCATTATGTCTAACGGGTCTCACAAAGATAAATTACTTGACTAGTTTCAAACATATTCAAATATTTGCATTGTCAAGGTTTTCAATTGTACTCTATAGTGGCTGTACTAATTTCCAAAGGTTGCCATGATATGAACATGTCTGGTTACTGGTTTTTATCAGCAAGCCAGATGTGCTAAGCTCTACTGGCATTCAATGGTATAGAAAGCACACAAAAATAAATATTTGCATTCCTTGGAATGCTGATCTCTGGAGTCATTATTCATGTAAATAATGAATGTCATGATTTAACAATTTAGAAACATTTTAAACAAACAAGTCTTATTTTCTTGTTTAACATTTCTCTGTGCAAGTTATACTCTTTTAATGTTATATTTACCACGTGGAAATATATAACCAGGTGCAGACCACCTATCAGGGCATTCTGGGTGCATTCTTCTTCGACCAACTCAATGAAATGAGCGAGTGTCTGCACACCTCAGTTATCAAGGGAAACTAAATCAACCTGCCTCAACCAACCTGGCTCGATAAAATGATCAAGTGTCTGTACATCGAACTACCTAAGGGGGACTAAGTGTGGCTCGGTGAAACAATCGACTATCTGCTGGTAGCACCCCCTTTGCTGGATGAATAGATCGAGTGCCCATGACCCAAAATCAGGAGTGTGAACCATGCCACATGAAACAACTGAGTGTTCACTCACTGAAAAAAAATAGTTAAAAGTGAAAAAAAGTAAAAATCTTCTCTCTGTTAGAAAACTCTATTAAATCACCCAGGGGCCTGTGGGGGTCTTAATTCGGCCTTGTGTAAGATAATAGGCTGTCACAAGTTTCAAAACATTTATTTTCATCTTTTTATGGTTCTGAGCTTTAATTCTGACTCTATATATTGGTTTTGTTTTTGGAATAACTTTTTGTTACCAACTCTTTCTTCCATTTACAGACATGCTTTCTGCCTTCAAATTTTTTGGCAGAACAGCAACATTACGTCTGGATGTAATAATTCTTTTACATAAAATATTAATTTTTTTGTGATACAAATAATAATATAACTGCTAAAAATTAAGCTAGATCATAAATGCACAATAATTTAAGACCAAAACTGAATTTCAGTTGCTTTCTGCTCATCTTTTTGTGAAAAGTTCCACTTATTCTCCCTAACTGATTTGTTCAAGATTAGTTTATTTGGGTTGTTCTGTCTCAACAGGAGACTGTGAAAAGACTGATCAGGAGATGAAACATGGTCAAAAACTACAAATGGTGATCAACACCAAAACTGACACATTTTCACCAAGCCGAAAATGCAAGACAAGAATCAGAAACCGTAGAATGAAAAGAAAGGCAGAGTACTCAGATCAGAAAGACAAAGAAGCACACATGAAGTATTTTCATCTAACCATGAGTAAAGCAGAATTGCAAGCACTGGAAGTTACAAGTTGTGGCAATGTGACACGCATTACACGCTCCTGTGGGACTCTGGGAGAGTTGCCCAGGCAATGGCTCACACTCCTACCACAACATAGCTGTGCCTATGAGCAATCCAAAAATGGCATCATGGGAAGAAGATCAAAGTTATTAAACTTTAAAAGAAGGCAGAGAAACAAATGCAAAAACTGGATTCCCTGCAGTTAAAACCCCAGTTTAGCCATATAGATCACCAAAAACTACAAAGGGGAAGGCAAAAAAGAAAATGTATAAAATGTACCAACCATAACAGATGTACAATGTTATCAAGTGAAGTTCATGTCCCAATTAATACCCAGCTACTGTAATGAACAAGACAAAGAAAAGTAATTCATTCTTTTTTTCCATTTTACTGTCCAAAAGAGTGACCAGGAAAATAAAGGTAACGCATGGAACTGGCAATATATAGTCTTAACAGGCTGGATCAGTAAACAATATGAAATAAAACCAAAAGATATTAAAACAATACTAGAAATTAAATAAACCAAATTACATTAAACTATTTTTTCACTCCTATCTATAGCTAACAGTATTGCGTTTTTTTTAATTTATCTAATGCTACTGTAACACAATATTGTTTGCCATGGCTAGCAGTCAAGGGCGTCACTATAAAAATGGTGACTGCCAACAAAAAAAACAAAACAAAAAAAAACATAACAGAATTGTAATAATTGCGGTGGAAAACGCATCCAAAGATAGTGCTGAAGTGCTATCACCATCATAACTATAAAAGAAACAATGTTAAAAAATTCTTCATAACTTCCAACTCAAAAATAAACAATTCCTTTGGGAGCCAAAATGAATATTCATCACCAATATTGTTTTTGCTGCCTTCTCTGTATTTAATATCCTTCTGTTTTGGTGTCATCTGCAAACTTCACGTTTACTACTGTGCCAAAAGTACTGTCACTGGTATCAGTTAGAAGTTGTAACTGTTCTAGCGCAGGTTGCCGAGGCATTCCACTGATGATCTCACCCATTATAAAATATTCTTGTTTTTCATGTACTATTTGTCTTTTACCTAGTTTTGTAAATCATCTTCTGGTTTCTAATTTCACAATAAACTTTTAATGCAGAACAACTACAAATGCAACTTGAAACTCTTAAGTATCTCATATATTTTGCTTTTGTGGGCTACTCCAGTTGCCTTTCATAAATGTCTGACTGGTTTGGCACACTCTTCTAAACCCATGCTGGACATTAGTTGAAGGGTGATTTCTTAAATATGTTTTCCTAGTTGTGGCAATGGCAGAGGTGGCCAAATATGATCCTGGAGCACCGCACTGGCTTCAAGTTTTTGTTTCAACCCAGTTGCTTAGTCAGAAGTCAATCCTCACCAATAACAGATCTTATTTTCCCTTTCTAATGATACATGCATCATCCAAGTAATTTTCAGTTCTACACTTCTTGTCAGTTTCTTCGAGTACTTAATTAAACCAAATAGTGAATGGTGAATACACACGGGTGGAAATGGAGACAAGCTAGATGTAGAACTGCTGATTCCTATGTCATAAGACTAAAATAAGGAAAAAGGGTTCAAAATCTTAACAAGCGAGACAACTAAAATAAATCAGAAAAATGTCACTTGAGCAGTAAGTGTTTCATCAGCAATGAGTGATTCCTCATGAATCAATTGGGTTGGAACAAAAACCTGAAGCCACTGTGGCCCTCCAGGACCGACGTTGCTTAGCCTTGATTTAAAAGGTCTGAGTGTTAAAATAGCAAATAAATTAAATGAAGTTAATTAATAGCAAAAAATAGTCACTAATTATGAAAATGGTTAGGATGAAAACCAGTAGCCACTGTGGGTCACTAGGACAGGAGCTGGCCACCCCTGGGCTATGATTTCCAGTCACATTTGTATTGTTATGATTCAAATGATTCCTGGAAGCCACAAAGGCTTACAGATGATGGGAAATAAATTAATAACCATCTCAAATGTAATGCTGCCCATAGTGCTGATCCTATAGTGAGTTATGAAGCATCACACAGAATGGTATATTTTTTTAATTGAATTGTTTTTTCCACAGTATATATTTCCTTAATATGCCAAGAAGGAGTAGATGTCGGATGTGAAATGGAGAGAGGAGAAGCTGAAAAGGAGGCATGAGGTACAGGGTGTTGTAATGAATCATGAAGCTCTGAAGACAACTAAACAGCTTTATACATTTTCAGTATTGTGGTTAATAATGTGCTCTACTATTCTCTAACATGCATCATTAGAGGAAATGGGAAAGGATATACAGAAAAAATATTGTTTTTACATTCTAGACATATGAATAGAACTTACATGATGTATAGTGACACAGTTATGTTCATAGATTATCTGTCACTGAAAAAACATTAATACAGTTTTAATTAATGTTGCACATTGTGCATACTGCTGTAAAGCTTAAACATGTGCACTAAACAGTAAAAAATAACATTTACAATACTGTATTTGACAAAGTCAGTTTCAAAGATTTTTTTTTTTTTTTTTTAATTTTAAGCAATTTGTTACAAATCTCACCGGCACGGTGGTGCAGTGGTAGCGCTGCTGCCTCGAAGTTAGGAAACCCGGGTTCGCTTCCCGGGTCCTCCCTGCGTGGAGTTTGCATGTTCTCCCCGTGTCTGCGTGGGTTTCCTCTGGGCGTTCTGGTTTCCTCCCACAGTCCAAAGACATGCAGGTTAGGTGGATTGGCGATTCTAAATTGGCCCTAGTGTGTGCTTGGTGTGTGGGTGTGTTTGTGTGTGTCCTGCAGTGGGTTGGCACCCTGCCCGGGATTGGTTCCCTGCCTTGTGCCCTGTGTTGGCTGGGATTGGCTCCAGCAGACCCCCGTGACCCTGTGTTCGGATTCAGCGGGTTGGAAAATGGATGGATGGATGTTACAAATCTCAAATTCTGAAACTGTTTTTCCTGGTGAGTATTGCATGCAGCAGCAGGCCAGGCAGATCATCCCAGACTTCAATGCTCCCGGTTACAGATTCTAGCCTGTCCTGGAGAATACCCAGGTGTTCCTAAGGCAGCTGAGAAATATAGTCCCTCCAGCATGTCCCCGGTTGTTGCAGGGTCTTGGCCAGTGGGACGTGCTCAGAGCAGTGGCAATGAATTGGGCTCCTATCGATCCCAATGACCCTCATCATGGCACAAATTAAAATCAGTTTACTCTGTCCAGGATAGGGTCATCGGGACCCACTCCTGGAGCCAGGCCTGAAACGCAGGCGAACGCCCGCTGGTCAGTCAACCCACATAAACTGGATGGGCTTAGCCAAAAATGGTGATGTGGCACTGTCCTGTAGGCTATCCCCCTGTAAGACGAAGAACAAGGGTTGGGTGCAATGCCAGTTTAGAGGCAGATATAGGCAAGTAAGACCACGTTGAACTAGACCCTGGCAATGTTATAAAATACAGAACTCCTGATGATCAGGCAACCAAAATGATGTGGAACTATTTTGTAGGCTCACTGCCTGCAAGATGGAGGGAGAGGGTCAGGTGCGATGCCAGTTTAGTTGCAGGCATAATCAGAAAGACCTCATTGGACTACACCCGAACAATGGTACAAAACAATGATACAGAAGTATTTTATCTTATTTAAATCAAATCCAGCACTGCCCTGCTTGTAAAGATTAAACAAAGAAAAACATTTAATATAATGTTTGCATTGATAGATCCTGAAATATCTAACATTTTAGTACAGATTCAGCATGCTCTGTTAGTTGAGGTCGACTTTAATAAATGTCTAACATATTCAAAAGAGTTTTGAAATGCTCCACATAAAGGGTCTTTTATTTTAGATAAACTAGGACATAATTTCCCCATTGTGTTATACTAGATGGGGTAGGATTCTAGAAGTAGAGAAAAATAAGATGGCTTGCTAGCAGTGACTTGTAAGCTACCACAATACATAGATGTTCATTTAGAAGTAATGTCATATCAAGTATTCTCACGGGCAGTGCTATAATTGGATTAGAGTGTTTTGTGATTCCGAAACTGGGTGATAAATAAGCAAAGACTTTATTCTAACAAGGTCTCAACAGGGGAGATTCCTGAAAAATATAACCTAGTAAAGTAGATGCACACAAATATTGCTCAAAAGTTGGTTCTTGACACCTTTTGGTTAGTCTGGGTCAAGAGAGATGTTCATGATTTTCACATCTGGGCTGAATTATATCATATTTTACACAAATTAAGGAGGTACGTGCTCCGTTGATGGTGTCTTCCATTCATTCTTTCAGAATACAAATTAAAGTTTCTATCCTCAACTCTATCTCAAATTATCTAGAGGTGCACTGTGCACTGTTATACCTCAGAGATGCTAACCATTAATTGCAATTAGAAAGTATAATGTCAACAGTAGAAATCAAGAGAAAGATGGAAATATTGGCTAGGCTATTTCCAACCCAAAGCCTTTATTTTCTATTTGAGGCACAATTGTTCAAAAAATGCAGATACTATCCAATACACAAACCTGTATCGGTGATACTACAAGGCATTTTCCATATTGTAACTTTTACGGATTGTGGAATTATGATTGTTTTACTAGGGTGCAACCGACAGTAAAATCTCAACCCACAAGTGTCTCCTACACTGGCATCATATTCTAAATGAGTGTAGAAAACACCACAATGTCTACTTAGTTGGCTGTAAATAATGGTGCACAGAAAGAATTTAGCACAGCATGCATTTCATGGCTAACCAGATAGGTTTATAAGGTCATTATTGTTGTATGTACAGAGAACAGTGAAATTTTAATTTGCATGTGTTAGTCGACACACAACACATCACCACTCCCTGGCACCATGACTACTATGTATAATAACCTTACCTCAAAACTTGTCTCCCTTACCTGAAAAATCTCAGAACAAAATACTCATCAATAGATAAAAGAATAAGGAAATGTATATTATTTTGCTAATGATGGAATGCAAAATCATAGCTGACTATTCTTGTTGCCTTGCATTAAGTCACAATTTTATGAAGGTTGAGGACAAGAAGAGGCAGCTATTGATCTGCTATATGAGTGGGCCACAGTTTTGAGCTAAAAACACCCAGAGCAGCTTCATCAATGGTAGTTCCTGGTAAAAGAAGAATGGACGTCTATTAGGGCAATAATGTTTAAAATGTTCACTTTATAAAAACTAACGGATGTTGGTATATGAACTAACCAATCAGGATATTGATTAATATATTAATATATTGACATACTTTACTGCATTCATGAAAACAAATACATTTTAGCATAATTAAGGATAATTTAATTGGCAAGGGCAGACTCATATTTCACATTTGACAAGATAACTGCCATCAACGTCCTAGCAAGCCACAAGCCAAGATCTAAAGCAGAGGCGGGTGAGAGAAGTGCCCTTTGCCAACGCTTGCATTTCTTTGCATGTTTCACCCTTTGCTTCTGTATATTCTTTTGGGAATATTTTATTGCTGTTGTTGATTCAGTGTGCATCTTTGCTCGAATTTGTGTTAATTTGAATGTTAAATTCTTTTGATCAAATTTAACATCACCATAGTTGAATAGGAAGATATGTCCTGTTGTCCTGTTATTACCCCATCTTACTGTAGGTACCGGGACAGATGCACTCATTATGAACACAAAGTTATTTAGGTTAAAAGTAGTCCAGGAGCCAAGACTGCAGTGAGCTGTGGTGAGGTCACCTTGGTGTTTGGAAAACGGACTGAGAGATAAGGTGCTATCCCTGGTAAGCAGGCAGATAACAGTTATGGGAGACAAAAAGAGAAAGCCACTGTAGTGACACATACAGTATGCAAACCACAGTGTGGTTACAAGTAAATTTCCTTCTGATCCACAGTGTCACAGTATGTATTTGCAGCTGAGTAGTAGAGTTGGAAGTTAGGCCCATGCATGCTCCCCTCTAGATCCACTAGGCTGAATTCATTCCTGAAAATTTATTATCACTACATCCATTATAGTTAGATCTTTGTCTGTTAGACTTCCTGATGATTTTCATCCTTCAAAACCAAATGGGTTGCAGCAGTATAGCAAGGACAAAATGGTGCTGAAGTATCTCATATTACAGTTTGTTTAAATTCATGATTAGTAGACTGTATCCAGCAGGGAGATCTAGATAAGACAGATAAGATAGGGGAAATTCACATACTCCAGCAGCAGCATACTGATACAAAACCAAAAAAAAAAAACAATATAGATAAAATATATAAAGGCGATACCCCTCCCTTAGTGATACGGCAGTAAGAAAATCACATAGGAAAAATAACTTCACTTTCTTTAATAATGGTTTATACTGCATAACAGACGAGGAAGCCATGACAAGACCTTCGGGTAGTGGGAGCCCGATGTGTAGAGCCTGCCATTTTCATTGCTACGTTGGAAGTTTTCCAGATGGGATGACGGTATCTCCCATCCGTCCGTCGGCTTCAAAGTTGTGCTGGGCAATGTTCCGAGGCTTTATATACTCTTTCTTCATGTGCAGCCCCCCACTTAGATAAATCATGCCATTCCAAACAAGGAAAAGAAGATTCAATGTCATGCTGACTCACAGAATTAGTACAATGCCCATTTCGCAGTTGTCCTTAACTTGTCTTGTCTTATATGGTGAACTCCTATGTGTCAAATATGGCTTTGTGTTAGCTGTACATGTGAGCAGAAAAGAAAAGTAGATTTAAAATATTTGCACAGAGCACAGTGACATATTAAACTTATATTCTGATTACATAGAGCTGCAGAAATTCATTTTAACATCCATCCATCCATCCATTTTCCAACCCGCTGAATCCGAACACAGGGTCACGGGGGTCTGCTGGAGCCAATCCCAGCCAACACAGGGCACAAGGCAGGAAACAATCCTGGGCAGGGTGCCAACCCACCGCAGGACACACACAAACACACCCACACACCAAGCACACACTAGGGCCAATTTAGAATCGCCAATCCACCTAACCTGCATGTCTTTGGACTGTGGGAGGAAACCGGAGCGCCCGGAGGAAACCCACGCAGACACGGGGAGAACATGCAAACTCCACGCAGGGAGGACCCGGGAAGTGAACCCGGGTCCCCAGGTCTCCCAACTGCGAGGCAGCAGCGCTACCCACTGCGCCACCGTGCCGCCTCATTTTAACATTGTCTCTTCAAAAAGAACCACTTTTGAGCAGAAATTGTGTCATAATAGTGCTTAAATAATTCAATGAATAGATGAGACACCAGTTGTGAAGCTGTACCGAGGGCTGGGATGGAGCAGTCTTATGACAGGAAAGCAGATGAACGTGGTTGAGATTTTTGTGCGGCTTGATGGGTGCTACGTCATAATTGAACTCAGCAAGGATTTCCTTACCCTATAAAATGCATTGGCATTTTCTGTTCTCAGTTTTGTATAAGGCTTATCTCACCTTTTTTAGAGAGTTAACAAATAAAGGTTTGTGGTCAGAAAAATACTGATGACCAATACAGTATTAGCCTTTAGTATCAGTCCAGTTACTACAGTGGCTCATAAGTTGCTGTTGTTAATGGGTATATTTTAAAGTTTGGGTGAAACATCCTTTACACATAACACTATAATACAATGAATGTATATGTCAGGAAAGGAGAGCCCTTTTCCACAGTATTTATTAATCTACTCATAGGCCATAAAAAAATAATGCCTCATTATACATGACTAGATATGTGATGATAGTGCATCTTAAGTGGCTCTGTGTCACAGTTTATAATTTATGATTTTTAACAATTACACCTGTCCTTCCTACCAAAACACATTACTACACTTCAGTACCTCATAAAAGACAGTATGATGTTCATGGAGAAGATCAACACTAAAGGGTATCACAGATGCAAGTAAAGTAACAGTTCCATTAAAAGTCTGTTTCCAATAATTAACTATGCAACAGTGGGCAGACCAAAACACTTAGACACTGAATGAGGTCACCTACCTGCTTTGGTCAATGCTGCTACCCAATGGTGAAATTTAAAAAGTAGTGCCACAATGACCAGGTACATTTTGTTAGGAGAAACTAATAAAAGCCTATGTGAGAAGGTCACAGGGAGGATGGAAGGAGCCTGGAGAGCTTCCATTTTACAGAGAGGTCAAGAAGGCTTCAGGAAGTCAGGAGCCAAATGTCTACCAAAGCACGAGTCACTGTGAGATCGATTATCACAACAGGCCCTGGGCAAAGCAGTGTGACTGTCTTTATTTGATGGAGATCCTCGTGACCAGCAACAGGGAGATTTAAATTGCCTATTAAGTTAAGCAATAAATATGCCTGTTCATGAAGGAGTTAATCTTCTTGTTCCCATTTTGGTGATCATTACAATATAAACACACTAACAATAGTAGTGCCAAACACCATTAAGATTTTATGTCCAAATTATAAAATGTAAATCCACTTTATTACATGTCCAGAAATAAAATGGATAATATTTATATGAGGAGGCAGGCAGATGATCTCTTCAGAAGATGTGTAAAAGAGCATAATCTCAGATAGAGAAAAGTAGTTAGCTCTCACCATTCCTTCTGGTTGTTTCTTAGGTTGGAGATTCCAGCTGCCATTATTTCCTACTTCAGTTTATAGTGTTCCTTTAAGGCCATCTTTCCTATTAAATTTAACAAATAAGATCATGGTCTTCTTTGACTTTTGGCAAGGACACCATCTCCATAGGAAATGCTGCAATTTAACCTTCACTTCCTCCACTCCACTTTCATAATGTGCAAGTTTTTTGTACTTATGTCTTTTATAGATCCAAACTGGAGTTAATAAAATTGCTTTCTATAGAAGTATTTTTAAACCCAAATTTTTCCCTTAACAATTGTATCAGTCCCCACACACTGTTGTCAATTCTCACGGCAGAGACAGTACTAGAATTACATTGCTATTAACACACACCATTACATACTATATTGTTTTTTTTGTTGCATTTGCTTAAATGTGGTGCTCTGTTTATTGCAATGGCCCCACATGTGTGCACTAGGATGTAAACTTTTTGTTATTTCAGTATTAAAGACAGATAAAAACTATTAATGAAATTTCAGGGTTATAGCAGCACTACAAAAAGGTACAAATGTACATATAAGAATTATAGTAATCTTATGTTTACTAACAAGTTACAAATATACATAAGAATTATCTACAAGTAAATTTAAAAGTTATATACTAAATGCAAGGTGTTTAGAATTAAACATACTTATTAGTTACAATTTCACAGTACAGGATGTCCATCATTGGTGCAGTGTACTGCACTTGCTGTAAAATCATACAGGGAACAAGACCACCTCGGCCAAGGGGTCACTTAAGATGACTGAGGATAGAAACCACCTTAAATAATGCTTCTCAGTCCATTACTAAAGGCGCTCCTCTATTTAGCCAGAACCTCATACAAGGGTTGAGAGTCGCATGTCCAAAGTAGTAAGCAATTTGCTGAATGATTGGAATGCACCATGAAATTTTCATAATAGCTGGAGCATATTTTTACTTCATGAAGTTCTCTAAAAATGCAAGTACTTAATAGCACTAATAATTCACATGTTTGTGGCTGCCGAATCATTAACTGGCCTGACATTAAGACCCAATGCTTCCTCCACTGATAAAGATTATTTTAAGATCAAGACACAGCTTCATTCAGCATGACACATTTTCAGTAAATAAAATAATATTGATATTTGGCTTGAATTTGAGGACTTCATGAAAACTAGGAACTACTAAAAAAAAAAATCCTGCTGCTAATGAGCCCTGCTCATAACACTCTCAATGATTGTGCAGGATGTGTTGCTTTTTTGAATTCCACTTGACCTCCCACTCTTGAAGTGTACAGCATCATTATAACTTCACACATCATGATCAGCACATTCACTGAACAGGAAGTTTGGATAGCAGTCCTTACTTTAATAATATGAAGACACACCAATACTTTTACTTCATGAAATTGTACATTGCAGATCTTTCAGCTGTTCTTTTCACCTGAAATAAACTAATCTGCAGTAGAAATTGTAACATTATGGAGCTGTTAAATATGTTGTTTAGCTTTTTCAGATTAGTGACTTTCTAAAAGTGGCCATTGTTGGGAGTATTCAATTGCATTAGACTTCTCTTTGTGAATAGTGGTATACAAATGAGAAATGAACTGGAATCTTCATAGCTTTGCCACTAGATACCATTTTCTGCCACATTGCCAATGATTATGAGTTATAAGTGAAGCCATGAAATTGTGTTTACATCTCTCAATTTTCCTAACCCACTTTTTTGCAAAGTCACAGGGAACCAGAGCATATTCTGGGAGCCATGAGTGCAAGACAGGAACCAACCCAGACGAGACAGGTCACATTTGTACATATTCACACTAACTCACTCCAGAACAGCTTAACTTCACCATTGTTTTTAGCATTTTCGAGGATGTTTGTGATACTGGGGAAAATTATGTGAACATGAAAAGAACATACAAATGTCATACATAAAATTCCTACTCCAAAATGATGCTAAGGTCACTAGAGCTCTAGCTGCTGTACTGTGTTATCATGTTTAGATTTTTGCCTACCTTTTACTGTGTGAACAGAAGCTACAGGGCACATTCAACACTAATTGAGAATGAACTAATACAATGAAGATAGTTTAAGTTATTTATTAATATAGCATTAGACTTTTTTTGGCTTTAGAAAATGTGAGCAAAGGTACTGTGCTCCTTCTGGTTATCGAGTTATAACGGATCGCTCATTTGTCTGGGTCAAAGAGGATATTGGAGTTCAGTGTTCCAGCGCAAGACTGTAAGGGACACAGAAAAAGCAATAAATTGCTTGTTTTACAGCCTACTGTAGGCGTAGGTTACAGCATAGGACCTCAATTAAATAGGTGGGGAGTTATGTGCAAAAAAGCATATCACAAGAGTGTCAAAGGAGGGAAACATACCCTTGTATTTACAAACAAATTCAAAAATAGAAGCAAATTGTTAAGGTAGGAAGATGGTGGTGCAAAATGAAAATTTAATAAAGTAAACACATTATCTGTACTAACAAAAGATTGAGAAACAAAGCAATGCCAAAATAATTATATAGTGTGCTATAATAGTAGGGTATAACAATGAACTTCACTGTTCTCAATAATTAACCTCTAACACACAGCTATTATTCAAATGTAGAAAGAAAAAAGAAAGGGGGGCGTTGATAAGAATAAGACATGGTCTAATTTTGTTGTTTAAATCAATTTGGTTGGTTGTTGTGGCTTCCTTTAATAAAAAAGTCATGGAGTCTCTTCTGTACCAATCATAATATTGCACACCATAAATTAGGAAATGAAATACACTTAATAGAAATGTGGAATGGAGGCATAGGAAGATAGTGTGGAGAGATTAAGTGATGGTGTAGGGAAAATAAGGAGTGAAAAAGAGTGTGTACTGACATCAAGAGAGCTTGCACAAGAAATATAGATTTTTTTTATTTTTATGTTCATGTTAATGTGAAGCATGAGAAGGTGTTGAGCAGGCCGATTCAAATCGGCTTTGAAAAGTTCTTGAGGACTGCAGCAATGGTGGATGGCAGTCTCGCTGCATTTGCTAGCTAAAAAGGAATAAAGGAAAGATTATATTCATCGTGCACAAATGAACACATTAGCATTTGCTGGGTTGTGCTGTGAGGATATTGTTGCACTGTGTTTTACCGACAATGTTAATTGGAAACGAAAGTGCCAGGTGGATGCCATGAGTAGCTTGTAGATTTATGTACAGCATATGAGCTCCAAGGAAGCAAGCCAATTATATATATTTAATTATTATCAATTGATATATACAGCATGCATTATTTTGCACTGTAAATATTGGTTGAGATATAAGTCTGGCAAAAGAAATAGAGCTAAGTTTAAATGTGGGAGGTCAGTACAGACACTCTTTGAAACAAAAATCGTTTTCTTTCTCAAATGACCTGAATAATTACTCTTTAAACCAAAAACCTCATCTGATGTTAACTATGGGATCAAATTATAGCAGAATGGGTCAACTGAACAACAAATATGGATCATCACTCAAGCAGGTTGTAGGGACACTTGATTGCAATAAAAAACATTGAAACACAAAATGTTAACTTTGATGAAATAAGCCCAAGAAAGAAAGAGGTAATGGAAACATGCTAGTGCCAGAAGAAAGGCATCTGCCAAAGAGAGATAATTCCATTAGCTGTAGCAGGTGCCCAAAAAAAGAAAGAAAAAAAGAAAGAAAAAAAGAAAAAAAGAAAGAAAAAAAGAGTTGTGATTCTGACACCACAAGAGCTAAAATAGCACACAAATAGCTAAGTGTCTGCCTAAAAGTAGGTCTCACCCTCAGGGAGCTTGACCCTAGGAAACTGGGAGGCTTCAGGCCTGTCTAGGCCTCAAAATGGAGAGCAGGCTTTTAAAGTTCAGACTGCAAAAGGCAGTCTCAAATACCTCAAAATAAGTCTCTCAAGAGGAAGCACTGTGAAACTCTGGCTTGTATAGAGGCAAATCCCACAAGAATCTTTAAAAAAATGGATTTAACAACAAAAAATTGCAAAAATAATGAAATACTAAAAATATCAAAATAGAAAGCAAAACGGTATTGCCTAAAAGGCAATCCTCAATAAAGAAGTCCCAGTACACAAACAGCAATTAGAATCCTTAAAACAGTAGCAGTCACAAAACCCAGTAAATACAAGGAAGCAAAAATTAAAATGAGAACTCACCAAACAACCAAGAACATTCACTAAAAGCCAAATTATTGCATATCTCATCAGCTTTATAGAGCTGGGAGCTGCCCCTCAACAGTGATGGACAGGTGGCCCCGCCTCTTGGGGAACCACCCACAAAACACAGGGAACATAAAAATAAAGAAAAAGTACATAAATACTTTTAAGCATAACAAAAAAAGTATTACCCATATTGAGTATAGGATAAATGAACATAAAAATATTAACTGAAATAAAAATATTGGATAATTCAAGCTGCAAAATGAACAATAAAGACAAACAAAGAAGCGTAATTATAAGCCAAGGAAGGAACCCTAGTCCGAACTTAACAGACAGAATATGGAGGCCTGTCAAGTGACCATAACACCTATGTAGGGCTGCGCATAATCTGAAGAAAGAAAAACAGAAAAATGTTAGCAGGACACCAGTCATTACACTCAGTTCCATTGGATTGCAGTATTAGGTCCCTAGATGGGAAAACTATGAAAATGTATGGTTTTAGAAAGTGGAAGGTCAAAAAAAACTGTCTGAGTCATTAATCTCATCCATCCATCCATTTTCCAACCCGCTGAATCCGAACACAGGGTCACGGGGGTCTGCTGGAGCCAATCCCAGCCAACACAGGGCACAAGGCAGGAACCAATCCCGGGCAGGGTGCCAACCCACCGCAGGACACACACAAACACACCCACACACCAAGCACACATTTAAAGTTTAAATAGAACATAGGTTGTTGAGATGCCATGGACAACTAAGGAAAGTTTTATTCTGTCGCCTATATAGTCAACTCAGAGCCACCATTTCACCTAGATATGATGTGGGGAGGTGGATGTGTTGAGATTGATAGTGTAAATATGACAAAGGCCAAGCAACTAACTGAGTCTGGAGTCAGGAAAAATATTTGAGGGTAGAGACCCACCGATTGGAAGAAGAAGCCATCAGTTATATCTACTGTGAAAAAAGCCATACTGTAACTCTAAAAGACAGTGTTGTCAAAGCAGCCCAATTCCTCTATGTTCTTTTAAAAACTGGTGCTCTAAGGCATTACCTTGGCTGTCTGTATTCAAGGAGCAACACAATTCCATTCTTTCCATTTGGGAAAAATATAATTCCACCTAACAGGCAGGAAGGTTATGAGTAGGCCTCTACTAGCCTTATAAGACCTCCTTCGTAAAATAAATCAATATAGCCCTAACCCTCTTGACTTAGGAAATGTACAAAGTTAAAATAAAAGTTTAGACAAATTAAAAGTGACCATTCAGTCCATTAAGCTCACGTGGTGATGTTGTCCCAGTATCTCATCCAGATGTCGAGGTTTGTACTGACTTGGTAGTGTGTTCCAGTTCTGATAACCCTATGTGGGCACCTTGAGAAAGGTTACATTCAGACAAAACAAGAAAGAAGAGGATACTTGGAGATAGACTATTGTTAATGGGAGCAGGCAGAAATGAAGTCAAATAAATAGGCAGGGGTCTGAATACTAAGACTAAGACCTAAATGTAGAGCCAGGCTCACAACACCACGTGTAGTCAGAAAATGAAATAATAAAGGTTCTCACTCAATCTAGTTTTAATTAACCCTAACTAATGTTAATAGTTGTTGTGTTTAAGTAACAAATCTGAAAACTTGGATGCTAGAAATGTGAAATTGTGCAGCACCCTCCTGAATATGCACCATTATGATGAAGTCACCTTCATAATGAAGCAGCTTATTTATATGCAGAAATGCAGAGTAAGTTAAATCAGTTCAAAAATGAAACAAATAAAATTGAATGAGGGGGAAACCCCACATTCACAACAGACCTTAGTTTCCCTAGCCTCTCTCTCACATACCATAGACAGGGGCTTAACTTCACCCATGTCCTTAAGTAAGTGATTCACTCTCTGACTGTGATTCACTACTCATATTGGTCTGGGGATTTTCTGACATCTTGCCAATCCCCCACAGGTTCAAATTTTGGGTGTTCTATCCATTATCAGCATCCATAGTTGCATTATCATTCTAGTGTAGGTTTTCTTCTAGCTCTTAGAGATACAATGATCCTTTCCCTTGTTTTGTAGCAGACAGGTGCCAACTTTTATCTTGGCACTCCTTGCAAGCATGACAAGTCTTCACAATCAAAGCTTTAAATGGATATTCTCTTGTCAAATTATTAGGAACACTATACTAATACTGGGTAGTGATCTCCTTTTGCTGCCAAAACGTTCAGTTCTTTGTGACATGGATTTCAAAAGGATGTTGGAAATGTTTCTTTGACATTCTGGTCCATGTTGACATGGTTTTATTACACAATTTCTGCAGATTTGTCAGCTGCACATTCATGCTACAATTCTCCCGTTCGATCACATCCCAAGATGTTCCATTGGATTTAGATCTGGTGACTGGGAAGGTCATTGAGGAACACTGAACTCACTTTCATGTTTATGAAACCAGTTTGAGATGACATTTACTTTATTACAGGGTGTATTATCATGTGGGACTTTGCTATTAGAAGATGTGTAAATTGTGGCCATGAAGGGATGCGAATGGTCAGAAACAATACTTAAATAGGTTACAGCATTCAAATGATGGTTGATTAGTATTAATGGGCCCAAAGTGTGCAAAGAAAACATTCTCCACACCATTACATCTTCACCACCACCTGGACTGTTGACGGTTGGTTGTATGGACTGATGCTGATGTTAGAGCCAAATTCTGACTTAATATCTGTGTGCCTCGGCAGAATTTGAGATGCATCAGGCCAGGCTACATTTTTGCAGCCTTCAACTGTCCAGTTTTGGTGAGCCTGGGCCCATTGCAGCCTCAGCTGTCTGTTCTTGGCTTATAGGAATAGACCCTGATGTGGTCTTCTGCTGTTGTAGTCCATCCGCCTCAAGGTTTGACATGTTGTTCATTCTGTGAAGATTTTCTGCTCACCACAGTGACCACAGAACAGAGTGCTTATTGGATTACCATAGCCTTTCTGTCAGGTCAAACCACTCTGGTCGTTCCCCTCTGACCTCTCTAATCAACAAGGCATTTCACTCCACAGAAATGCTGCTCACTGCATGTTTATTGCTTTTTGTACCATTATGAGTAAACTCTAGAGACTGTTATGTGTGAAAATCCCAGGAGATCAACAGTTATAGAAATTCCCAAACCAGCCCCATTGGCAGCAACAAACACACCACAGACAAAATCGCTGCAATTACATTTTTTCCTCATTCTGGTGTTTGATGTGAACATTAATGAAGCGCCTGACCTGTATCTGCATGATTTTATACTTTGCATTGTGCTGCTGCCAGATGATTGGCTGCATGGATAAGTAGGTGTACAGGTGTTCCTAATAATTTTCCCACTGAGTATATTTAAGATGTCTCACTTAAAGGTTTACCAGTATTGTATCTGTCCTGGTGTCTATATAAACACAGGGAACTCCAGTTTCTGTGTTACATCTTGCCTCAAGAAGGGGCCTGAGTTGCCTCGAAAGCTTGCATATTGTAATCTTTTTAGTTAGCCAATAAAAGGTGTCATTTTACTTGACTTCTCACTACATTCATAATGGCTAACATGGTACAACACCCTAGTACTACCCACTGAGTATACATATTCCAAATAACTAAAAAAGGGGCTAAAAATATTAGCAGTATCTGTCTAGTGCTGTGCTTTAAAATTTTAAAGCCCATCTTTGATAGTCTCTTGGCATTATGTAAACCTGAAGACAAAAAATAAAGGGAATGCAGTTAGTTTCAAATCACATTAATAGAGGCATATTATATTTTAATAAATAAAATCCACTTTATGACTGAATAGTGTCACAATCTGATATTTTTAAGTAGCAATCATTTTTATCTTGGGTATAGAAACTGTCATTTTCTCTTTGAAGCTATAAACAAACATGGAAATACTGTATGGCTGTATAAATATAAAAGTAACAGTTTACAAAAACTCAGAATTGTGCTACATCTTTAAATTCAGTCTTCATGTAGAAATGCTTCAGATAATAATGTACAGTTTTAGAAAGAGTCTTGCAGTGTTGTTGTTCTCTTCATACTTCTTCATTAGGTGGCTGTGACAGAGATATGAACCACCGGCCGCACCGCTCCTAGGCAAATAAGCTGCACACCACTGCTTGCAGGATTCTTTTTATAACAGATACTTCACACAGTCACATTAATTGGCCACTAGAGGGGGGATGACTTTCAGACACTGAAGAATACATTACTGAAAGTGCTCACAGTGACCAAATTGAGAGATGTAGAAGACACTCCTTGAGAGGTTATGACAGCAGGGAGCTCTAATAACAGGTGCCAAAGTAATATAAAAACACTCCTTTGTTCTGGAAAAGAAAAAAAACCTTTTTGCTGGAACTCAGAATAAACCAAAACGATTAAAAGAGGAGTGACAAGTCAGAAAAGTAACATTTTCGCAATCAGAAAAGCCAAAAAAGGTGTCATGCCTTTAAAAGCTTCATGTATTTTCTGCAGCTCATAAACAGGGATGCACACAGTTTAAGTTATTATGACCTCCAATTAAACCACTGAAAAGCAGCTCATGCAGTATGGACTTTTAATAAAGAAAGGTCCACAAACATGTTGTTTTACTCAGTAATGAGTCGTTCCTCTAATCAAGGCTTTTTATTGATACTCAGTGACTTATGCTGTTGGCTAGTATGCACTTCTCTGATTCTGCCATGCTTTTGAAATTAGGTTTTGGAGCTCTGTCTTTTTATAATAATTAATGCAGCAATTATTTTCACAAGACTAGTCTAAAGTAGGGCATCCAGCAGATCCCCTGTGACTCTTGAAGAGCACAGCATTAATCACTGGATACAAATCTTTATAGCCTCAATACTGCTCTGTGAGTCCCTCCAGTTTCAACAGAATAGATCTTGCATGAAAAAGACTGGTTTGTTATACTGCATTTGGCTGAGCAGGGCAATCACTGAGAGCTCAACAGAGCTTTGCTTTTACAGGTGTAGTAAGTCAATGTTTTTCAGATGAAAGTAAGCCCATTGGCCCATAAGGTTATTAGAAAATGTAAAGAGAGAGTTATACCTTGTAAGAAAGAAAAAGATATCTAAGCAGTCTATAAAGTGAGGGCTAGTTCTGCTTTTTAAGGCAAGGAGCGATGGAATAATTAAACAATAAAAATGATCAATATCCAAAACACTATTAGGGACATTATAGTTTCAAAATAAACAAGCAATCCACATATATAAATGGCTACCAAGGGCCATTTTATAATGCAACAATTGTACATCATGCAATGCATGCAGAATAAACCATGCAAGCAATCCAAAAACACATATTCTACTCCAGTCATATTGTGCATGCCAAAATACTATTGCTGATGTCCACGCACAGATGTACTTTTGTATTTCTGGACTCTAAGGTGTTGTTTTTGAAACTCTACAGAGCAGTTAAATACAAAAGATGGCAGATGTTCAAAAATTACTCTCTCTCCTGCAATTTATAGTCACTCTCTCTCCACAAGATTTAAGTAGAAAATGACTGTGAGTAAGATATACCTTGCTCTTCAGCAAAAGAACACCCCCTGAATAACATTTTGGGGCTCTTAAATGAGGGAAGGAAGCACTCGCTTTAAAGATAGTACGCTTCTTAATGAGTTTTATGATTTCTGGAAATATTGTCATTGCTAAAATAATTCAGCAAATTCTGTTTAACCATACCAGATAATCATTCTTCCTTTCTAAAAATGCCTATCTGTCTGTCTATCCATCCATTTCTAAATTCAAAATTGCAGGGTGTTATGATCTCACAAATTAAAAAAAAAAATTTGTATCGATTTTTACTTGTACAGTAAGAAATCAATTAACAAAGTAGATGGATTTTGGGATTTTAGTTCATTAGATGAAATTTCTTTATCGGTTTGGGCAGGTGTTGTAGGGCTTATACTGTCTGCTATTTCCTTCCTTGGCCACACTACAATCCTGCCCCCAACACCCTGATTTTGCTCAGCTCATTCCATGTGGCTGCACACATTCACATCTGCCTTGTCCATTGCCTAGACATTCACATTACTGTCTATACCTCTCAAATCACTTGGGTTTAGAGGCAACAACATCTGCCCCATATTCCTGAAATCTGTCAGACACTCCAAGCCAGGATACTTAAGAAGACTCACTGATGGCTGTGCACCCAGATTAATGGACTTCAGTGGCAGAAAACATCTCTGAAGTGTTTACGGGTAAGTGCTCTCTATCTTTGCCACTTCTTCCAAGCTCTACAATGGCCTCTTTCATAAATGAAGTCTAATCCAATAATTCTGCTATGTGGCTATTCCATTCTTTTCTCTAGCTTCTGCCCTCTTTATAGCCTGCAATTTAATTATTAAAGATATTGCTTTACATTTCATAGCATACAGGGCAAAATATTTTTACTACTTTACTTCCTCTTCTTCTTCTTCTTTTGGCTGCTCCCGTAAGGGGTTGCCACAGTGGATCATCTTCTTCCATATCTTTCTGTCCTCTGCATCTTGCTCTGTCACACCCATCATCTGCTTGTCCTCTCTCACCACATCCATAAACCTTCGCTTAGGCCTTCCTCTTTTCCTCTTCCCTGGCAGCTCTATCCTTAGCATCCTTTTCCCAATATACTCAGCATCTCTCCTTTGCATATGTCCAAACCAACGCAATCTTGCCTCTCTGACTTTGTCTCCCAACCATCCAACTTGAGCTATTAATATAACCACAGTGCTTGCAAAATAACTAAATACTCATGTATAACAACTTCTTGCTTTTTACACAATATGAACAACAGATGATGACTTTACTGTTAGAGGAGGTTACACAAAGATTGCGCTCTAGCAGACTAGTATTTAAATTTTCACAACAGTCGTAGCACGATTTATGCAGACTTCAGTAGGGTGCCTGAAGCCTTGAGCATATTCCATCTCCTGGGACATCCATTGTCATAACCAAGGATGGACTAGAGGGCAAGTGAGGGCACAGCAACAAGTCTGAGTGGCAAAAATGCAAAATGCATACTTGTTGAAAAAAAAACAAGAGTCACTTTTACGGTGCAATTAAGATTCTTCTATCAATAAATATACTTCAGGAGAGTGTTGCTTAAGACACATACAAGAACAGATTTCCCCTCCACACAACAGCAATCTTTGAAGCGCTCTTCCTGTACTCAGTCCATAATCAGAGCTCTGTCGCATTTCTTGCCTTTATACAAATGAGGAAGCCTAGTAACTCAGTGGTTGCTCTGTAAACCCCGTCCTTACACTGACGTCAGATGAGCACTGCATCAATTCTGCTGTCCATCAGCATATACACGCTTCGTCCTGGAACTCAGACCATTGGGAATTCCCCTTGGCACCTCTAGTTGGTACCTACAGAAAGATTCCAAGACCACAATGTTTCCCTGACTGCAGCGAGACAGGGTGACCCCACTCTCCATTGAGGCACACTTCTGTTGCAAGGAGACAACCTCACGTGCAGATGAACCCCTTCTTTCTGCTTCCATCCAAGTTCCCCATCAATACAATCCTTTTTTTCATTTACTTTCTTCTCTCCCCTTCCTACCTTTACTCAGTCTTTTATATCTTGTAATGTAGGTACTGTCCCATGGAATTGCTAATGAGGGAAGGCTGTGCAAATAACTCACCCACGTATGCATAATTAATTAATCCATTCCCCCATTAGCGCTTCATGACTGGATGCTTTTTCTACGCACCTACACTCCAGAGCATCACTGTCTCCAAAACAAAAACATAAACTGCACCTTCCATTTCTGCCACAGACCTAAAGCATGATGTACCACACTGTATTTGTTATTTTTCTTGATATTGTAAGGTTCTGAAGAGTAGAATTTATTTATGTACATGTTATGTATTTGTATTTTTAATGACCCTGTCATTTTTGAAACTCAGAGTAGTCTGTGGCTGTTAGCAACTCCTGGTTGTCGCTCAAGTGATTGCAGTTTGTGATGTCATCATAACAAGTTTAAAGGTCACTGTTGTGAAAGTCCTGGTTATCTAAGATAGTGGATGAAACAAATTGCTGGGGATTTAGGTGCTGCTCTCCATTAAAAAATAATTATTTCTGAGTTAATTTAAGCATTGAGTTTATTTTGTGTGTTGGGTTTTGGTTTTTGATTTATTTTTCACCTTTGCTGAAAGCAAGGAACTGAAGTCAGTCCAAACAGCAATAAGTGCAAAGTAGGGACCACATTAGGTTAGGATTCCAATGATCACATATTCTTTATTTTTTTTCAATTATTATATTTTTTAAGGAGAGGACAGAAAGAAAACCTGCTGCTGGGTAATATAATACTCTCCCTGTCAGAGGCTAATTTATGGTGGTGGGGGGGAACTCCCTTTAGTTGAGCTTGATGAGCAGCCACTTCTAACTTGAAGACCCTGGGTTTGTGGCAAGCCTCTCCATGTGATGTAGATTATTAAGAGGATTTTGTACTTTTGTCTTCTATTCACTGCTTTACTTTCAGGATTGGTTCCACTTTGGCTATAGTGACAAGTTTATTAGAATTTTATTTTAATAGTTGCCTACCTAGTAAATGTGAAGAAGGGCTACCTTTATTCTATTTTATTCTCTTTATACTGTCTTTGGTTTGTAAAAGTAATCAGTAGCATATAATAAAAGATTTATTTTAAGCTTACTTGTGGTTTAAGCAGACACAGGTTTAGAAAACACCAGGGCATGGGATCCACAAGTGGAAGGTTGCTTACAGTGAGCAACTTAACTGCGTCTTTTCCACCTATTATGTGTTCATGAGATTGTCTTGAATGTTTTAGAGTGACATGTGCAGGTGATCATATAGTGGCCAGATTCAAGAATCCGTTATGTGGCATATTTGTATTAGTTAAAAGCTTTTGCTTCAGTGACGGCACATGGTCTTTGTGTTGAGACAACTCTCAACAGGATCGGAGTGATAACTGTTCTAAAGATCAGTGGGTAAGCTCTGAAAATGAAGAGCCAGATATTAGGTTTACAGAATTTGGCTGCAAGTTCTCTAATGATTTGAAGGAAAGGACTGTGAATATTCTTCTTTCTCTTTGGAAACATTTGAGAGACAAGAGAGAGTGGAAGGTAAATTAATAGGCTGCCTAAAACCTAGAGTCTTTGAAAAGCAATGGGACTACTTCTGAGAACAATTAATTGGGTAATTCGTGCAATATTACTGCTGATTAATAGATATATTTTTAGTATTGTTCCTTAAGAACACTTTTTATCAACTGCTTTTAAGTAGTATTTATTGATCACATTTTTGAAAGTCCACTTTGGACTGTTTTAAATAATTTAAAAATCAATTTGCTCAATAAAAATCCAACCACTGCAGTTTGAATTCTTGATTGTTTTCGCTGGTACTTGGTCTCATTATTAGATGTCTGTGTTCAGCTAAAAATAATTAACATCCTTTGTCTGGTTGGACTGTTATTTGTTTTCCACAAAAAAAATGACAATAAGGATTGACAGGCCCCACTTTCTCTCTCTGAACTTGTCCAGCTAAACGTAGAGGCTTCATTATTAATGCAAAGTAGTCATTACATTATGTATATCAAAACAGCAATTTGAATAAAAAAAGGAAAAGGGTGCCAAACACTAAACACAATATCTAAACGTTTATATCAAAATTAGCCAGCAATGTTACTGATAGTCAATCTGACCACAGTGCTATAATTTACAAAAGCAGATTTATTTACTGGAAGTGTTGGACTCCTTGTTCTCTGTCTAAGGATTGGTATCTTTGTAGAAGTGAGAGCTTCCTAGTGGGCAGTCTGATTTACTTATGGCAGGATAATTGATTGATCAGATGTTGTCTGTATAGAAAAGAACTGAATTGATTGATGATTATGCAGGGCACTAATGTACAGGCAACAAGGCACAGCATGCAAAAATGTTCACTGTGCAATTTCTGCATAATTTATTGCAATGTTTAAACTAAGAGACAAAGACTTTTGATGAAAAAGCTGTAACACCTAAATAAACAGAACAGCAGCCTAAAATACAGGAGACCTGGTCACTAACAGCTGTGAGTAAGTACTATATGTACATCTTTAACCACAGTAGAACCCACATTATCTGAGGTACTGTGGACCAATGCTACCTTGGATAACTAAAAACTCAGATTAAATGGATGGCTGCTGTAGAGACAATGCTGCGCAGAAAAGGTGGGGGCTGACACAGAAAAAGATCAGCTGAGATAACAATGGAAGCACACTGTTCACAGTGGTCAGAGATGAGCTTTGTATGGCTGACGGATGGAGCTCTCCATTTAGCTCATGCCACAAAACGCTTACCTCTGAGCCAGAGAATGCTGGTTCATAGTTCCTGCTAGTAGTTCACCACAGCGATTTTATATCTATAAACACAAAAATCCGAAGTGAACAAAACAGTAGAGCATGTGTACATGGTTATCCCTGGCGACACAAGAACAATAACTAAGGGATGCAGCTGGGGAGGGCTGAGTGAGTCACGCCCACATTCCCACAATCACCAGCTCTACAACCATTCACTCAGTACAGTTGAATTTAAAAGTATTTACTCACTCAGAACAGTATTCATGGCAAAGCTTTTATGAATTATGAGAAAATTGTATATTAAATTTACAGGTTCACCTTGGATAATGCAAACCTTCGTTAATCAGGGGTCTACTATATGTATATTTTTTGGTATGAACTATCACACTGAGGAAATATGAGACTTCTCCCAAAATATTATGCCAGTTGGACATTAGTTGTTGGAATAGATACAGGAAAGTTTAAACTTTAGAAAGTTAATGAGGATTTTTTAATGCAAATTTGCCTGAAAATATACAAAGCCAGCTATCAACAAAGGGGTGGAAAGCAAAATTCCAGTTAATACACATCCTTAATAAAATGAACCTCTGTAAGTCCAAAGCTCTTTGAGAGAAAAAAACAACAACAACTAAAAAAAAAAATCAGCAGACCAAAATCCTAAAGATCTCCTTAATACCAGTGACTTTGAAGAAATCACAATGGGTCAGTATATCTGGCACTTTTTTTTTTCATTTAATCTGAAGTGGGACTGAAGAACAAGAAAGATAACTTGGTCAATGTAGCAGCAACATTAACGAGGAAAGAAAGAAAATGGGAAAGGTTTAATGACATTATGATAATGATAATGCAGCCATTATATTACTGTATATTATATTATGTTATATTCAAAACTGTGAGCAGACAGTAGTTTAGTATGTAACAGGCACATACTGTGCTAAACAAACAGGTTTTTAGGTATCATAACCTAACAGTAAATTAGTGCAGTGGTAAATTCTGCTTCATACAAGTGCAAAAGTAAATGTTTTTCTATATTTATTCTTAACATAAGAGCATTCTTCAGTGTCACTGTTCACAAGTAAAGTTAAATAAATATTAAATGCTGTTTCTATGCTAGAAAGTATTGTATAAGGGTTCCTTTTAAAAATGAACAGAGATAACTCATTTACAAATTTTACTTCCCCTTTTTAACATATTCCTTAAATTGAAAAATATAATTGGGAAAATCCTCTTACAAGTAATTGTCTTATTACTTTTGAACTGATAGAGCAAAGCTCTTGCAAAGGACTCTTCATGAACTTTTTCAGAAATCCAAAGCTGCCATTCAGCTCTTATACGTGTAACGATAAGAGACTATAAATCCAATATCTTTACCGCTACTGCTTACGGGGGTTTTATTTCTTCCCAATCAACTTTCAGGGAAACTGCTATTCTTTGTTACATCAATTATTGTTTTGCTTTCCCCACAAACCACACTACAACATTAAACAGATGTGATCTTAGATCGAGACATATATTAGGCGATTATATATAAAAAATAACAACAACAAAGAAAACATACAGATATTGACAAGAGTCTAACTTGAAGTAACACCCGTCCCATCACCTACATTTTTCAATCTCAGTATCAGCTGGTATTTAAAATACTTTGTAAAATTTTGAACTTAACTCACAAATGGATCCCAAAGGCCACCCACGTTGTGGCTCACTGGCGTGTTCCTACCCTGGGGTATATACTTAAAATCATTCCTTTTCTTCTCTCCAAATGAAAGCAATATTATGTAGGAAAAGTGTGATAACATGCAAATATAATACATCCTATTGGCCTAGTTCTTCACGTTTACAGCTCTGTTTTCCTTCCTTTGTTCAAATAAAACCCCCTTCACCCCATTATATGTACCTCCTCTTCTTATACTGTTTTCTTTCTTTAAATACTGTTACAGCTAGAGACGCCTGTTAGAGAATTTTTTTTGTTTTGTTTTAAGTGGACTGCCCCTTTCTCTTACTGTTTCACATTCTATTCTTTCAACAGTATTATAAACAAAAGCAAATGTCAGCACACAGACACATAATAATAATAATTCATTACATTTATATAACTATACAGTAGCTCTGTTACATACAAATCATACCTACAGACTCAACTAGCCACAAGAATAACACAATATTAACACTATACACTATATTATAAAGCAGCATACAGAATGTATCTCTGGCAAATGTTATGATTGTCACATATGTGGAACTCACCAAGTTGTTTGTGGGTTGATCTATTCTCGCACCCGAACACTAACACACACAGAAAGGACACACATACACAGGCCCTATTCACTTAAACACTGATTATGAGTGATATCTTCACAGCCTATTATTATACAGTTCTCCACATAGGAACTCAGTAGATTTAGCTACACACACTTCCCCAGATATAATCTAGACACCTGAGGTTGGCACACCTTGGCGCCTAAGACAAACGTAGAGAAACAGGGACAGTAAATACACATTGGTTAATGCCACTTACCAAACAACAATGTGTTACTCCCACTGTACTGCTCTCTTTTGGAAGCATTAATTTTCTCCCCTGTTTAATCTAGTTGTGAAAGAAAATTGGTTCATAGCCCTGGCAGTAGAATAGCACATATTGCAAACAGGGGAACAGAATTAATACATTTTATTCCTATTGAAAACAAAAGAGTGCGGCCATCCAAATGTCTTGTAGGTCTATAAACTAGACAGCGACACATCCAACATTTGTGATGATTTTCCAGGTGGCTCTTGTGCTACTTGAAACTTTGGCAGTGACTCAGAGTTTTCATACTTTAACTCCCCCGTTCAAATCAGCTCATTTTCTGATCTTCTGATCCTGTCCTTGGGGGAATTGCTTCTCATTCAAAAAATTAAATCTTGCCTGTCACCAGCCTTTCATCCAGGGCTCATAAAACTAAACCCAGCATCCTATTACCTTTTGGAGGGGGTGTCAAATTCAATGGCTGTGGTTGGTGATTTCATCACCTGAGGATGTAATATTACATGAATAGGAATCACAGGAGATAATAAACAATGCAACTCTGTAATGACATTCTAGCACATTTTCATATTTCTAAAATACCACAAGTTCACCCTTTTTCCAGACAACTAATAATATCCTGCACTGATGCTGTACAGTTGCTTTCCAGGTCTGTCGAGTTCAGCCATAATCTCAACCTTTTTATTCCATCCATCCATCCATCCATTTTCCAACCCACTGAATCTGAACACAGGGTCACGAGGGTCTGTTGGAGCCAATCCCAGCCAACACAGGGTGCAAGGCAGGACACATGCACACCCACACCCACACACCAAGCACACACTAGGGCCAATTTAGAATCACCAATGCACCTAACCTGCATGTCTTTGGACTGTGGGAGGAAACCGGAGCACCCGGAGGAAACCCACGCAGACACAGGGAGAACATGCAAACTCCACGCAGGGAGGACCTGGGAAGCGACCCTAGGCCTCCTTACTGTGAGGTAGCAGCGCTATCCACTGCGTCACTGTGCCGCCCCCTTTTTATCCCTTTTTTTCCTATTCTGTAATGGCATATAAAACATGAAACATCAAACAAATGACCTGTCTGTTCTGTTTGTGAGGTTCATAACATGCACTTTCACGGTTTCCTTGCCACTGCACTGCATGTGTTGTGTTTCCAGGTGAACACACTAATTGGTTGCCAGTTGTTACATACACACTGAGCATGCCCCTATGACTTGAGACACAATCAACTGTTTTATTTTATTGTGGGATGGTCAGACTGACTCTTGGGCATGTCAGACTCCATGACCAGTACACATGGGACGATGCCACAACTGCCCTTGACTCACTAAGATTTTTGGAATGAAGTCTGCAACTGAAAACTGCTGGAAAAATCATACTATGTGACAGGGCCTTAAGTTTTCTGTTTCTGAGGGGTTGACTTCACCTTTCAGAGCTCAGAAAACTAACAGTCTTCTGACGTCAGTAACAATAGTTGCAATGTTGCAGTGATGGGTGCCTATTCGATTCTGCACTCAAACCAGTAATTTTGCTTAACTTTTAGCATTAACCAATTAAAACACTACACAGCATTCCTAAAACATACTGTAACTCTGGCTCTGCTACAATCTCTTAACACTTTCTACTTAAACTATTCTGATATTTAGACAGTTCTTAGCTTCATACAAAGGCATTAACAAAGAAGGTACATTTTGCTTATAACAAACTCTTTTAGCATTAACAAGGAAGAATGTGTCTTAGTAAAAGTCATTATTCAAAGCAAAATCACACTTTTTAAATGTTACAAGAAAAGTTCTGCTGTTTCCTCATACTAAAAATTTTGAAAACTGACAATTAGCTGCTGCACAAAAAAATGTAACAAATCAAAATTTTGTCTCTGTGTACTAAAGCTGAATTAAAGTTAACCTCCAAAAGCCTAAATCATCACCCCTGGGTGTGTGATCTGCTAAGGATGATATACATAATCAACCCCTGTCTTTTATATTTTTAGAAAACTTGTTTTCAAACATTTTACAATTTTTTTACTGAAAAGCTCCATAACTTGCTATTTGCTGTTTTGAAGGATAATGCAACTTAGTCTTGGCCGTTTATTCCATTCACGTCAAAAGATGTCCTCCAAATCTTTTTTTATCGCTGGATAGCAGAGTCATAGCCATGCCACAAAGGTGACCAATCATAGTTTTACTTCTCACTTTTAGTGCATGTGCTAAGTGTTATAATAAAAAAAGCAGGAGAGCTAGAGACAAATAATCACTTTGCAAAAGTGATGATTCATTTGTTTCTATGGTTCCCTGATTTTAACACTCATAAGACCATCAAAGTTTACAAGAAAGTACTGCGATAATATTCTGATCTTTGAAAGTGAACAAATTAGCTAATTACAAGTGAAGGTTCTGTGTTTAACATATTTTTGCAACATGATTATTTGAAATAGCTTTCACTATAATGGAAAGTTTAGGGTTACTTTGTGGAAAACATTGCTCAGTGTTTTGCTGCCTTTAAAATTGCTAGTTAACTGTTGTTCAATTTATATTTCCATTATGAAAGGGAAATGCGCAGAAGTGGTAGAAACTGCAACAGTATAAACTCTTTAAATTTAGATAGAAGAATGATAAACTCAAAAATATATACTTCTGATTACCTTTTAAAAACACAAATCCTGTGGATTACTAACCATTAGTTTTCACCATACTATAACAAATAATATATATATATATATATATATATATATATATATATATATATATATATATATATATATATTTTAATTAGTTTTTCCATTGTATTAAGCAAACCTGAAAATGAATTGATGAAAAACAGGTGTGTGGACAGTCACTTTAGTTCCCACTTGTAGGTCTGCCTTGGACATGCAATCAATTGCTGAGCTTAAATCGCTTTGCTGAGATTAAATTTGGCATAACTAATGGCAGCATTTAAGCAATGGACTAGGAGATAAGAGTATATCAAAGTCAAAACAAAAAATGATCAAAGCCGAAAGACCAGACAGAAAGCAAAATCTCAAAATCTAATTTTCAAGCCACAATCTTAAGCCAAAACATGCAAAATCCTAACTCCTTGCAAAGATGTTTAACTAGCCAAACACACTTTCTTGGATACTGATCATTGTGTGCCATCATCTTTTGTAACATCTAGAACTGATGAGATATTCCTGCTGATTACGTGACTAGAAAGACTATAAACAAGCAGCCACCACCATGCAAAAATACACAAAAAGGTGGGATCACCTATTATCCAAAATATGATACAAAATGGAGGTGTAGAAATGTCTCAAAATTAACTATAAATTGTCAGAGGGGGAACATTTTTGTACAAGGGGTATTTGTTTTTTATTTCTTTTTCTCTTAGGCAAAATTCCTGAATAATTATGTTACAGGTTATTATGTTGGTTGTCTACAGGGCGTAGATATTTACCTGTCTGCAAAAGAATCACCTGCTTTGAAAATCAGACTGCTTTAATTGGTATCTCATCAACATACAATATTGTGATACAGGACTACCTGCTTCATTTGCAAATTAACGTGTTCTGGGGACATTGGTTTCTAATCCGAATACAGTAGTATAGGTACTTCTTGACAGCTGACAACGATACTATTTTTTTAACCAAGGAAATTGGATGAACCATTGTTTAATCGATCGTCATGTTGATCCAGGCAGATACTGAAGCAGTTGTATACTTCTGGGCAGTGGGTGGTATTCTGATGGTGCGAAGAGAGGGGACACGAGCAGAAGGGACGGAGCAAGGCCAGAGGATGGTGTGAAAGGGCAGATGGTGGAGGAGAGAGACGGTCCACCGAGAACGCTATCAAGATCACTCCCTCTGAGCTTAGGAACGCAAGGCATATAGACACCTACCTCCAGGGTGGAAGAGACAGTTTCACCAGAGAGAGATGGCAGGTGGGCGGCACGGTGGTGCAGTGGGTAGCGCTGCTGCCTCGCAGTTGGGAGACCTGGGGACCTGGGTTCACTTCCCGGGTCCTCCCTGCGTGGAGTTTGCATGTTCTCCCCGTGTCTGCGTGGGTTTCCTCCGGGCGCTCCGGTTTCCTCCCACAGTCCAAAGACATGCAGGTTAGGTGGATTGGTGATTCTAAATTGGCCATAGTGTGTGCTTGGTGTGTTTGTGTGTGTGTCCTGCGGTGGGTTGGCACCCTGCCCAGGATTGGTTCCTGCCTTGTGCCCTGTGTTGGCTAGGATTGGCTCCAGCAGACCCCCGTGACCCTGTGTTCGGATTCAGCGGGTTGGAAAATGGATGGATGGATGAGATGGCAGGTCCAGTGAGAGAGGAAAGACTCACAAGAGGACAGAGTGAAGCCGGTAGACAAGAAGCAAAACTTCAATTGGGAAACAAGCATTCGGCGAACAGTGTGTCAGTGGGACAGTTAGAAGACTAATCGATGTGTTAACAATTTTGCAGCACCAAAGGTTATATGCTCCATTGCTGTGTTTTAATGGACTTTCAGAATGTGGACTGTGTGCTTTTCTTTTTAAAAGGTTTTTTGCTCCTGATATTTTTTGATTCTTATGTATGTTTATGTTCTTGGTATTGTCTGGTGTAATACAAGTTACTGTATTTTCTCTTGAAATTGCTGCTGTGGCCTTCATTGTGTGTTTACTCACTGCCCAATTTAAAGAAACACGTGTGCTATTATCTTTAAATTTTAAGAGTTCCCATAATCTTAGTAAAACTGCGTTGCATACTTGGATATTTTAACTGTGTTTAGGTTAGATAATCTATAGTGTGACCTAGACACCTGTCACAATATGCTCCAAACTAATATAAAACTAATATAATAATAAAATCAAAGCACATTACTCATCATAGCATTTAGTGCGGACTGTGTATTTGTTTTTTCTTTTGAATGCTTGCACTTTTTTGCCAGCTAAAGCTAACCCGAAGCTAACACTGAATGGTCTATCACAAGGGTGTCCTCAGACACCCATACTAATATATTATGGGCCAATCTGGAGTAGCTAGATTGCCATTAATTCTTTCTTGCATGTACTAATAATAATTCTTTGCATTTATATAGCGCTTTTCTCACTACTCAAAGCGCTCAGCAATTGCAGGTTAAGGGCCTTGATCAAGGGCCCAACAGAGCAGAGTCCCTATTGGCATTTACGGGATTCAAACCGACAACCTTCCGATCGCTAGTGCAGATCCCTAGCCTCAGAGCCACCACTCCGCCTAATCAATATGCAACACATTACCACTCTCCAGCACCATGATAAGTGAGTAGAACTACCTTTCCTCAAAACTTCTCTCTTCTTTACCAGATATAATACATTAAATTGTGTTAAAAGGCCCTGTTACAATAAGTAAAACGTAATCAATTCAAAAATATAATCGATGCAACTTTTCCCAAAGAGAGCTAAAACACATTAAATCATAACCAACTTTTAAAGCTCTTATGTGGACTATTTTTAAATATCCATATTTATTTATGGCAACAGGGTGTTTATATAGCTTAAATCACAAACTGAACACTTTCTGCATGGAGACAGCATATTTAATTCTGTGTCTGCATTTTTTTTTTTTACTTATGGTGGTACTTTGTTTTCCTTTACATCACAGAGATCAGCAGGTTAGGTTGATTTGGCAATTTAATTTGACAATGTATGAAAAATCACAGTATGCTTTGAGCCATTTGGATCATTATGTTTTTCACTGTTGGTCCCTACTTTACACCTGCTGGTACAAAGATAGTCTCCATCCTCAGAATCCCAGAACTGCAGTGAATTATGCAAGAACGTTGAAATAAGGAATGAATAAATAACTTGCATTCTGAAGTTGTGTACTTTTGGGAGTTCTGACTGTATGATTTGCTCTTCACACTTCCCATTACCTTAAAATATTCTCCTAATCTTGTTAAACCAAACGTTTTTGCTGAAAACAAAAGAAAGAAATCACTTTTAAAATCACCTTATCACAAACAAATGGCATTGGTATTTAATGGATATTATTTATTACATTTTATAATTTAATGACTGATAATGATCCTGAAAAGGGTATTCTGTCACTTAATACTAATTATGCAATGGTAGACAGCAGTCCTAGAAGGGAACATATTTTGCTACAAGAGACTAATGAATAACTGGGATGTTCAGCACATGTCTTTCTGCCTCTAAAACACATGGTCCTTATGTTGATATGTATCAATCAGTCAGTCAATCAATCAATTACAGAGTCATTATTTTCCACAGCACCTATCCTAGTGAACATTATCTCAAAGCACTTTACAAAGCATTTAACAGTAATGTAATTGAAAAGAAATCAATAAGTGAAGCTATCTGGCCCACTTAACCTGAAGAAAAAAAGAGCAATTTGCAAAGGTAATCTTGTTGATTCAAATCAATTTGACACAAGACAGAGAAATATCTTCTTAATGCTTAAATCATGGGAACTGGACTATCACAGCAGCACTATATACAATGCAATGGTTCCTTTTATGCTGAGCCTTATCAAGAATAATGATTTTTTTCCTATCCTTTCAGTTTTCTCCTCTAATATTTTCCAAGTGTGCCTGTTTCAAATTTCTGCCTTTAGTTGTAATGTTGCAGATACTTTCAGGTACCTGTATGCCCAATGGTTGGTCATGAGTTCTGTTCTGTTGTTGCATATCTAATCTCTGTATCTGTGGTTGTTTGTACCCAAACAGATGACCTGTTTAAACATCTGTTAAAATCAATGAATGTAATTTTTAGCAGTAGATCAACTTTAGCTTTACCTTTTATTTTTGTCACTTAACTTTTCTGAACTTGTTTGCTTAATCTCATTTTTTCTGGCTATTAAATTGATAAAGCTAAGATTAGCTATACGTTTTACACCAGTTATGATTCAACATTCTGTTCCCCTAATCAAGTCTCTCTTATAATATGTTTGTTATACATCTTGAATAACTAGCATGACAGACCTCAGTTCTGGTGGGATCATTTGCCTAATTTCTAACATTCTATCAAGTTATTTCTTGTGACAGGTACAAGAGCCACAGAAGCGATTTATGGGTTCTTACTGGAAGAAAAAAAACCTGGAGCATCACTGACGCCATGTCCTATGACAATGAGGTCTCAGCCCATACAGTATTTAGTTTCAAGGAAGCACAGAGCTCTCTGATTCTGCAGAAATCTTTTTTTTGTGATACGACAGCCAGCGGACCTTATTTTGGCACAACTGTGCCCTCATTTTGTTTCTTTGTATTTGCCTTTATGTACACTCAGTATACTCATGCTGTTCTGTATTAATCATCCTGCATTTGTTATCATCACTCATCCATTCTTCATATTTCTACATATGTTGGCTTCCATACCTATTTTGATAGCAACTCAATATTCATTGTTCTGATAATATCACTCCAATGAAGGAACTGTGTCATGTGTACTCAATGCTTCAACTTGAGTTTAGTTCTTGTTTCCAGGAGGGAGCAATCAGCTCCGTAGATGAATGAGGTGCACTGTTGAGAATTGCACGCTGGAAATAACACCATTAAAAAAAACTAACTATAAAACAGAAAATAATTTATTCAAAGTTCATATTAAATAATCATTCAGTGCATATCCCACGTCAGGTTCAATAAGGTGAATGCAGGTGTAGTGGCAAGGATGCTCCCTCGCTCTTTCTCTTTCACTCTCTGTTAAATCAGGTACTAACAGTACTCTAGCCATTTTCTTCTCCAGGTACTCTTGGAGAGTGCAGAGGTTTGGAGGGTAGAAGGTTATGGATTGCTGCAATACAAAATTCCCAGCATTAAGCATATCAGTAGTTGTAAAACTCCAGGGTGTCAGGAGTCAGTTGTTGGCAAGGTTTTCAAGCACCAAGGTACAGTAATGATTTCACTTTCCTTTTGATAGAAATCTTTGGAAACAAACAGCTTTCTCATCATTTATCCTGGCAGAGCCCAGATAATACTTAGACTAATAATAGACTAATACGGTTTAATAGTGAAAACAAAAGGCAAGACTACAGTATGTAATATTTTACGTACAAAATGCAGAGCAAGCTAAGTAACAATAATTATAATAATAAGTTGTATATTGTATGTGAAAGTATTTTATGTATACTATATGAATGCATAGCATACTGAATATGCAGACCACAGTGACATATTGAATATGGATTGAACATCAATGCTGCCTACATTTCTCTATCTCATTCACTGACATTATTCTTTAGTGTTTACTTGTCAGATTTTTGCAGAGCTGACCTACTTAAAATAGCAGTTTGTTTTTTTGAAAAGGGCAGATGGCTCCAACTTTAAGGAATCATAATGCTTGTAGCTAATAGTAAAATTTAAAGGCAGCTTTGAGTTGATGATTTTTATTTCCACTACTAGAAGATGTATAACCCAAAAACTGAAGGCATGCTCAGTAGCTAGAAGGTGGAAACAAGAATCAAGTCTGAGAAAGGTGATCATATAGTGGGCTCTCACACAGAAAATCAAAATCCACATTGATACACACTAAAAACAGCAAACATAACATTATCATGATTGAAAACTAAAGAATGCATTGAAGAAGTTTTCTCAATGTCTGTTAAATAAACACTATCTATTGTTTTATTAACTTTAAATTTGAAAACTTTCAATGTTGCATTAGATAGCAATTTAATATTTGGATAATTCATATTTTTAATGTATTTTAAGCTTTGCAGCAGCCTTGTTCTAGCCATTGAGTTAGCTGTTCTTTCTACACAGCAAGTCAGCATACTTGGAAAAAAAAAGTTTAATTCAATAAAATCAGCACTGTCACATGACATTTCAAATAATGATGAGGATGATAATTTTACACATGATGAATCTCAAGAGCTGTGCCCTTACATATTATGATTATGCTGGTTTTTACAGGGGCTATATGTATTTTTTTCCTCAGGGTAAATTAAAATAATGGCATACAACTAAATGCACATTGTAACTCTGTCTATGATTGTTATATTCTATAAAATGAACTGGAGAAACTGATTATTCTTTAGGCTATTCAGTTAGTACCAGGGTTACATACACTGTCAATACAGTTAACAGTCTCCAACACTGTTACAATATTATACTGTTGGAGCAGATCCAATGTTTTTCTAGAGTGGTGCAATATGATGCAATTGATGGGCGAGAAATAAAACTCTGTAAAAGTAATAAATCAATTCCCCTCAGACAAAAACATAACATTCCCAGGCCCACACAATCCAGTTCAGTGGCATGTGGATGCAGAGCCATTCCCAAGATCTTTGGGCATAAGGTAAGAAACAACCCCAAAAAGGGGGACCAATCAACTGCAGTCTGCTTAGTGTTTAACACTAAAATATCATCAACTGGTATATTGGCATTACTCAGCTTTGTCACAACATTATTAAAAAAGAGATAATCAGTGGACGACAGCTTGGTGTTGTGAATGATTCTAACCTACACAGCACCATCAATATGGTCAATGTGCATCATAATGACACTGTATTGATCCAAAGGGGAAAGCAAAACTCTGAAATCGAAAAGAAACTGCAATGACATTAAAGAAATAAAAAGCTAAATCAAAAGCTGCTTCACAAAAGGCAGGTCGTAAGTCAGCCAAGCTTCTATAATACAAGAAGGGAAGGGGATGAGGGATTGCTTCTCAATGCTGAAAGCCAAGTGTATTCTTTCACGAAATAGGTAAACTAGATCATTACAACTGACCAGATCATAAAGTGGCTGAAGACGATGAGAGATGAGCACAAGAAATTATCTCTTGAGAATGAAAAGCACAAGTTTGAAATTACAAAAACAGGCCCAGGACATGAATACTGAACTGCTGATATCCCCCCCTGCACCCCAAAAAAATGCAAAGAACAGAAAGTAGGAGGTGTGCAGAGGGATCTCCACAGGCAACTAAAAGTGGAAGATTTGTATTGCATTGCCACTTGCCTCTTCTACACTTTCCACTGCATCCAATGACAATGGCTCCAATTACATTGTTTTGTATTTGACACTACAGGAGTCCAGAAGTTATGGGAAGGTCCAGACATTTTGAGGACCATGTGGAGCTGAGTGGTGACTCTTATAAATCTAGGGCCATAAACAGGAGGACCCACTGAAAGTCATGTGAAAATCAACACCCATAAAAAGCAAAGCAGTGTCAAAACCCTTCCTAAACTGTGGCAGTTTTGAAGTACTCCTCTCAATCTTTGAGGTTCATCAAACTGTTCAACAGAGAAAATGTATGCCAGGCCCTTTCATCAGAAAAAGGATAAATGAACAATGGCAACAATAAAGAGCAAGTGATGGTTACCTAATGATGACATTTACTTTAAGCTATGAAGCATAATTGAAAGCAGCCAACATTAAATGTTTTGTGTAAGGTTCAAGAGTTTATGATACAGTGTATACATTTAAGATTGTTCAGAGCAAAGCTGTCTGCATTTTGCACATCAATGCAACAAGAAGCACCCAGATAAGTCAAATAAACTGTGATGGTAAGAAATAACTTCACTGTCTTCAGGTTTCTAAGATGCCAAAAAGTCTTACAGTTATGAGACATTTGTATCTAATGACAAATGTTCTAAGGTAAGGTAGTAGTCACTAGTCAGACGCCAGAGAGTGGTGACGATGGTCCTATAAACCTGTAAGCTGCCTAATGTATAAGAGTGACAAACACACAGCTTTCCTCCAGTTGTAGGGAAAAATCAATTGGTCTGTTGGGCCTCTGACTTCAGATCTTCAAAAATATTGAAATACAATGTATCCGCTTTTATATTCCAGTTATTGAAATGATGTTTAATACAATAATTTACTACTGAGTTATAAACTAATAGTTTTGGTATTTTCTTGTTTTTAGGTGAAAAGTAGCCATCCAGGCAGCCTCTACATTGTATTTCACTCCTGTATTTTAACCAATGCCAATCCACAGAAGTATTAGGCAAAGTTATTTACATGTGTTTTTATTTAGTTTAAATTGAAATGATGAAGGCAAATTCCAGATTCCAGAAAAGGAAAGAAGGTCAATTACAGTTTGGAAGAAAGAAGAGAGGGTGACAGTTGGTCACTCAATTTTTTTCAAAGAAAGGTAATTTCATTAACGTTAGTCCATTTTCCATTCATACGGCAAATGAACCAGTTTACAGGATCATTCATTCTAACCCAACAACCAAAAGTTCAAAAAAATCTAATTAGAAGCCAGTTCAAATAAGCTGTGCAGACGTATACTTTGTCATGCACGAGCGCATGGGGAGTGGCTTAAGGACCTGACGGGCGCAGCAATGAGCCATGCCGGAGGACAACGGCAGGGTACTATCCTCTCTTTTCTTACCCTTCAGAAAGACCGAAGCACCGCCGCCATAAACAGTCCCAGAAGTCTTTTAGTACCACCCACTTCTGGGGTCCTTTCTAACCTCTGGTCCCTCAACGATGACATCACTTTCCCATCAACCATCACGACTTTTCCCATCATTTCATGTCCTCCGTTATATATTGTCCGACCTGCATTATTTTTTTCTGTCTGTTGTACTAGGAAGAAAACACTGACGTGCTTATATTTGCTTTACAGTATATGGGGCCTAAAAACCCCAAACCTTTATACTTGTGTGTGCTTTTTTATTACAACTTATTATTGAGTAATCCACAAGCAATGAGCTATCACAGTAAACAGAAAACAAGATGTTTCTGTTGCTAATGATTTTAATGCTAGACAGCATTTTTATAAGTGTACATGTGAGCCACTGCTATTGTTTATGCTAGAGCTGATGAGCACCAGTTTCCCTGATTTTACACACTTTATTTAAATGTTTAAAAGTACCAAGTCTGTGTACTGACTGACTGATGTGAAAAAGAAAAAATTGGGGCAAAAAACTGGAATCATCAAATCAGTGCAGTCAAAAATATATGACACAGAGGCTGAGAGATTAAAGGAACAGGAGTGAAGCAATGGGAATGAAGATGCATCAGACGAATTTGAGAAGTGTGCTTCACTGAGTGTGATGAACTGTTTGAAAATGTAAGATTTCAAGATATCCAGATGAAATACTAATTTCTGCATGAGACTATTCATGGAAGCAGGACTAATTTCATGCATTTATCATGCTGATGACATAATACAACATTAACAGCGCTATTTTCCAGTACCCAAACTGCTGTTGACTGTACACCCCACTCCACTCCCAGAGTCATCCCTATGAGCTCTGGCACCTCATCATTTGCAGAGTATGCAGTGCTGTGAGCTAACGTCATGCTCAGATTCAGTTTTAGCAACAATTTCATCACCTTCCTACTCAACATAACTCCAAACTGAAGTAGGCAAGTAGAATTATGCTAACAGATATTTTCAATTAGTTTAAAACAGAACTTACCATGGCCCTGGAGTTAATGACATGAATTACAGTCTGTGGTATAAAAGTTGCCATCCAGCTAATTTTCAAGATGAATTTTTATTTTGAGAGCAAATGTAATTATGGTAGTGGTAGCACTTTAGGTACTGCAAAAAAGCATCTATTCCTCATTTACTCTTATGTAACACATCATAGCAAAGGCTTCTTTTATTGTTACTAACATTTACGAAGTATCAGTGAAGTGGTTATTTATCTGTGCAATGTAGACTAGAAAAATAACTCTCTTGATATCACATACTTCAGTAATAAGACCTCGTTATCCCTAATATGTAACTTTACTAGTGTATCAAAGGATCTTAATATGCCACAGTGCACAGAGATGAATAACTTGATGGTTTATAAGTGTATTTAAGGTAACTTTTGTTAATGTCTTCCTACGTAAATGAGTAATAAATACAGTTTTGCAGTACCTAAACTAAACTGTTACTTACCATAACAGTCTCTGCAAATATGGTGATGTTTTTTATATATTTTACTATATTGTGTTTTATTATGAGGATAGCATGAGGATAGCATAGCATATTACTTTATCCTGGGTGAAAGGTGATGATTGTGATGAAGTAAGTGTAACTAGAAGCATAGAGTATGAAGGACAAAATGAGGAAGAAAGACAGATTCAAATTAATGTTGAAAAACTGATCTTATATGGAAAGTAATGTGGCAGCAGGTTTTCAGAGGAAGATTACCATCTGTTAAATGACGCAGGTTTATGGAGAGTAATTGATAAGGATAGGACAAGTCTGGGTGGAGGGCCCAATATGATATCCTTTTGTGGCCCCCAAAATCTCTAGCGGGTCTTTGAGTCCTCCACAATGAAATCACCATTTCTCAAGTTCTCACTATTTATGTTTCTTTGTGGTATCATCAATGCCAGGAGTGGACTTCCTAAACCCCCAAAAATATGTTAACAACTTAAAAAAAACCTTACTATAGCACAATGAAAGATTTATGTTAATACACAAAGCGAGACTGGTAAGCATGTCTGAACCTCTGTAAGATCCCAGGTATGTACATAATTAATGACAGGATAAGAGGAAATTGCCAACATAGTTAGACATCCCGCCCAGCCCTTGGGAGCAGCATCACAGACAATGGCTTTACAAATATGGACCCATAGTCATTAAATGCATCTATAATTAAAAAAGAAAATTCTTCTGTAAAACCATTGTCTGGACATCAAATGTTTATAATTTAAAGCTAACATAAAAGTGGATAGGATAAAGCTTTGAACAGTACATGAAAGCACTTCTTGTTACAGGAAAAGAAAATATGCTGAACAATTTTTCAGCTAAAATGTTCCACAATAAGATGGCCTGATATAAATTTGGCAGTGACATTAAAATGTTTCAAGGAACTGCAAATAAATAAATACATTAATAGTGCTGAAGAAACATGCAAAACAGGAACAAGCTGTACAAATCAGACATCAATACACTTTTTTTAATCTCCTAAATGTGACAGGAGTACTACCTGAGTTAATGACAATTAAAAAAAACACAAAGTACAATAATGCAAATTGTCACCTTGATTATAATGGAGAATTTACTAAACTATAAACACATATACAGAAAATAGAAGGAAGACCTAAATTGGAAAAAATTAAGCAGGGATCTGTTATGTACAATTCTTTCAGAATTTTTTAAGCAAAATAAAATGTTCTAATACTGAAAAATATTTAGAAATTAAAGGGTGACCTGTAATAAACATTAACTTTGTGGCATTGCCTAAAATTATTAAAATAAACACAGAACACATTTCAATATGTAGAAAATTCATGCACTCCTTAGACCAGTGCCTCTCTGACTTTTAAATATGAAATCATTTCCAACTGCAATTTGATTCCTATCTTAATTGACATTGTTGCTTGTTTTTGCTACATGTAATAATAATACATTTTGTTTATTTGTAGGCACCTTTCTAAACACTCAAGGACACCGAACAATAGAAAAAACACAGATTATAAACAAAAGTAAAATACAAAAGTTAAAATCAGACAGAGCAATTGTAATCAAAGAGAAAAATCAGTCTTAATCAAATGAGTTTTAAGTTTAGATTTGAAAAGTGAAAATGATTCAATATTTCTAAGCTCAGATGCTAGTGAGTTCCAAAGCTGGGGAGCAGAGCAACTGAATGCTCTGCTCCCCATAGTGGTAAGACAGACGAAGGGGACAGTCAAGTGGATGGAGGAAAAGGATCTATGGGTACAGGAGGGAATGGCAACATGGAGGAGGTCAGGCAGATGTGGAGGGGCAAGGTTGTGGATAGCCTTAAAAGTTAGTAGGAGAATTTTGAATTGAATTCGGAACTGAACTGGAAGCCAATGAAGCTGCTGCAAAACGGGAGTGATATGGTGAATAGAGGGGGTTCTAGTAATGATGTGGGCAGCTGAATTTTGGACCAGCTGAAGCGTATAAAGAGACTTGCGAGAAACACCAAAGAAAAGGAAATTGCAATAATCCAGACGAGAAGTGACAAGGCTATGAACAAGGATAGCAGTGGTGTGGGGAGTGAGGGAGGGGCGAATACAATTAATGTTACGCAAGTGGAAATATGCAGACCAGGGGCCTCATGTATAACGCCGTGCGTAGAACTCACACTATAACATGGCATAAGCACAAAAGCGGGAATGTGCGTACGCACATAAAAATCCAGATGCAGGAATCTGTACGTACACAAACTTTCACGTTCTTCCACTACATAAATCCCGATCAGCGTGAAAAGTAACGCACGTGCACGTGCCTTCTGTCCCGCCCCAACTCCTCCCAGAATTTCGCCTCTTTGAATATGCAAATCGATATAAATAGCCTTCTGAGAAAAGACAATGGGAAAAGCACGGGGGAAAATATAAGAATTTCAGCGAATACCAAGTGGAGGCAAAGGAAAAACTTACTATTTGTTGGTTTAAACAGTGGTATAATCAACAAAAGGAAGCTGATCGAGTGACAGAGTGTTGGAGAAACTCGAAAGCTCAAATTCACAAAGTCGCACAGTGCCCGAAATAAAAAAGAAATCACATATCAAAGTCGCCATGAAAAGGCAAGTCGTAGCCATACCGTCTTAGTGTCATATTAACGCTTATTAGGGTAAAAACAAAAAAAAATAGGCACACAGTGCGGAAAAAAGCACGAAATGTCAACTTTAATCTCGAAATTTCCACTTTAATCACGTAGATTATTTTGCCATTAAAGTAGAACATCATAAACTTAATCTTAAAATCGTTTAATTTACTAGTTTCTCAAATCCCATTGTAACTAAAGTAGGACGTTAAATAATTTGTTCTGTATTTGATCTTCTTTGTGCTCTGTGTGTGAATCACTACCTTCTTCTTAAACGGGCTTTCTCTTTCTCCGACGGGACACATAATCCATTACATTCGTGATATTACAGCTCTCTGAATAATTAAAATACTGAGATGTATACGTGATATCATTTTCATGATGATAGGAAGGAAAGCATGTTATTAAACATGGGAACACGGTGGCGCAGTGATTGTTCATATCTCACGCAAGAGGCTTGCTGCGCCATGCGCGACCTTCAATGAAATACTTTATCACAGCAGTACTGTCTCTTTCAAACGTACTAACCTCCAATTCCTGTCCTTACTTTTCTCTCTCCAAATACCCAATCACCACACAATCAGCTCTGTAATAGACGTGAAGCCATCTGTAAGCTTAGAACGCCGATTTTTCAGAACTTTTAAAGAACATTGAAATATCTTCGTAGTACATGTTTAATTATTCTATCCGTCTATCTTTCCAGTGTCGCGTCAGCGCAAGAATACAACGCAATGCAGGAACAATCCCTGAACTAGCTAGCACTGCAGCACCGTGTCCTCAATTGTTTAATTATTAACAATACAGATTATTTAAATGAAGTTAAAGTTTTATCTGTATAATATAATCAACATATTTTGCTGCATTTCATCTTAAAAATGATATAGTCATCATATGTAAATACGCGCTTTATAAAGTGTCGCAGGTTGTGCAATATTATAACTGTAGTGCAAGTTTACAGTGAGGTAATTGTACTTATAAGTAAACAGTTCTACAAGGAGCACTTGATGGACTGATTGAGTGCGTTTAGAGTTCTTCGGATGAAACTTTTTCTAAACTGCAAAGTCCATACAGGGAAGTCTCTAAAGCGTTTTGCCATGGCTGAGTCAGCGTCTGCTTCATGCTGTGTACCGATAATTCTCTTTCCGATCAGCTACTGGTGTGATTCCCCACTCAGATACAGTGATATAAATACTCCTAGTGTTGCAGTGAGAGTAATATGGAAAAAGATGATCCGCTGTGGCAACCCTTAACGGGAGCAGCTGAAAGAAGAAGAAGATGTGGTGAGAGTTACAACGCTAAAGCAGTTATGGTATCTGAAATACTATGGCTATTCCCTGAACCATTATATTGCTGCAGGTTAATTACAATCAGATGCATTACACTAATAAACAATATGCAGTTAGTTTCAGTGTATTTATAAAGCTGCGTCAGGAATGTGGATCTAAGAAAGACCACACAGGAACAGTAGCACTGCTTTGACGCTGGGTGTCGCCAGTCTGCAAAACCTGAGAGGAGAAATTGTGTACGCCAGGGCATGAGTTACCGTGGAAATGTGCGTGGCTTTACGCCAAGTTTAGGTTTTATACATCGCGATTTGAGCAGGGAAACATTCGTACGCAACATTTCTGTGCGTACGCACCGTTTATACATGAGGCCCCAGGAGATGTTATTGATGTGGGACTGAAAGGATAAAGTACTGTCAAGGATGACACCCAGACTCTTAACCTGTGGGTAAGTAATGTACTAATATAAAAATTTCCAATCAAAATTTGTTTTACTTTTCTTAAGGATGCATATTTGTGAGTTCTGATCCCAATCTCTGTCTACTCTGCATGGTGTTTAGATGTCTGAACAGAGTTTCTTGGATTTACTCACATTTTCTACAGACACACAAAGAAACAGAAATAAAACTCTTCTGGATTTTTTCTCAGGGTTTTTATTTCCATAAAGTTGCAGGAAATAGAGGAGTAAAGGATACATCAGAAAAGGTGATTGGAGTTTTCTATTAAGTTAAATGAAGTTCAATATTTTACATTCTTTTCCATCATGGTGTCATAGAGTGACAATGTGTTGCATGTTGGTCAGAAATGAAAGTAAAAGTTTCATTATACTCTTTACATGTGAAAGTACTACCACCACTGCAACTACAAGAAGAAGTCCCTTATTTACAGTAAATTTTATCATTTGTAAATTAACTTTGTATCAACATGGCTCTATGATAATTTCAAGTCCAACAGGCATGCACGTTTAGCTGCTTGGAGTCTCTGAATTAAGATCTGGATTAAGTGACTATATCTGGAGATAGTCTTGGATCCTGCCTTATTCATTATACTGCTGAGACAGAAATTAGCAGTTTCAATAAACTATCTGACTGATGATGAGCACAGAATGGGGGAAACTGAACACCAAGATGGACCATCACATCATTGCATACACACATTTGCAAACTGCCGGCATCCGGCATCAAAGCAGTAATACTGTTCCTGTGTGGTTTCCCTTTATTTTCTAGATTCACATCCCTGACGTGGCTTTATCAAATACATTGAAATTAATCGTGTATTGTTTTTAAGTTTAAGGCATCTAATTGTAATCAACCTGTAACAATATGGAATGGCCAAACTATTCCAAATACCATAGCTGCTTTAGCGTTGTTACTCTCAGTGCACCACTCAGAGTATTTTAACCCACTGTATCTGAATGTGGAATCACAGTTCTACAGCAGCTGATCAGAAAGCTCTACGGCAGATTGTGTCAGGAGCGGAGATAATTATCAAGATACAGCATTTAGCATTAGCCATATGCACAGTCTATTTCAATTTCTTCCATACAGCAAATGCTTCAAAGTCTTTCATATGGGGACCTTTCAGTTCAGAAACAGTTTCATCCCAAGAGCTCTAAATCAATTCACCAAGTACTCCCGGTAGAACTGTTTTTGTACTTATACAGTAAGTAAGATAATAAGTACCTCATTGTAAACTTGCACTACAGTTGTAATATTGCACAACCTGAGCCACTTATGCTTTCATATTGTACATTTTTGATTGTTTTTTATCTTATTATTATTATTACTGTTATTTTATCATTTTATAGGAAAATAAGTGTATGGAGGATCTGCATATCGCATTTCATTGTACCATAACAATAGCAATAAAGGAATTCAATTCAGTTCAATAGAAGAGAGCGCGTATTTACATATGATGACGACTGGCTTCTAAGTCGATTTAGATTTCCAAATGCTATCTTCTTGGAGCTCTTGATATTAAGATGAAATGCAGTAAAGTATGTATATTACATTATACAGATACATTTTTAACTTCATTTAAATAACGTATACTGTTAATAATTAAATGTGTGGATACAGTGGACAGTAGTAGCGATGAGCTGGTGCCCCATTCAGGGATTGTTCCTGCCTTGCGCTGTATGCTTGCTGGGACTGGCGCGACCCTGGATGAATAGATGAATGGAATAATTAAGCATATACTATAAAGATTTTTCAATGTTCCTTGAATGTTTTGAAGAATCTGCGTTCTAAGCTTAGAGGTGGTTTTATATTTATTAAAGAATTAATTGTGTGGCGATTGGTTACTTGGAGAAAGTAAAGGAATGACAGGAACTGGGGGTAGGTACTGCTGCAATAAATTATTTCATCAAGGGTCACGCACGGTGCAGCAAGCATCTTGTGGGAGACAGGGACAATCTCTGAACAGGGCACTACCTATCTGTCACTACCTCTTTTGCCTCTGTCCCCTCATGTTTAGTACATGCTTTAATTCCTGTCATCATGAAAATTATATCAAGTATACATCTTAGTATTTAATTTGTTCAGACAGCTGTAATATCATGAATGTAATGTACTGTGTGTCCTGTTGACATAAAAGAAAGCCCTTTAAGAAGCACATAGTGATTCACACACATAGAGTGCATAGAAGAACGTGCTACTTTAGTTACAATGGGATTTGAGAAACTAGTAAATTAAAAAATTCTAAGATGAAGTTTATGATGTTCTTCTTTAATGACAAAATAAACAATGTGATTAAAGTGGAAATTTAAAGAAAAAAGCTGACATTTCAAGCTTTTTTTCACTGTGTCTTTTTTTTTCTTTTCTCTGTACCCTAATAAGCTTTCATATGACACTCAGATGGTGGGCTACAACTCACCTTTTCATTGCAACTTTGATATCTGACCACTTCTTTTTTATTTTGGGCACTTGTGTGACTTTCTGAACTTGAACTTTCGATCAGCTTCCTTTTGTACAACTGCTTAAACCAACAAATAGTACGTTTTTCATTGCCTCCATTTGGCATTCGCTGAAATTATTATTTTTTCCCCATGCTTTTGCCATTGTCTTTTCATAGAATGCTGAACTTAAGGGAATACAGTATTTATATTGAGTTGCATATTCAAAGAGGCATAATTCTAGGAGGAGTCTGGGAGGGGTGGCAGGCATGTGCACAAGCATTACATTTCACTCTGACTGGGATTTATGTAGTGGAAGTGTGTGGAAGTTGACTTATGCACGGTTTTCTGCATCTGAATTTTTTGTGCATACGCACATTTCGACTTTTGTCCGTATGCCATGTTTTAGTGTGAATTCTACGTTATGCACGAGGTCCCTAGTCTGGATCTGTTGTCAGATAACAGGGTGATTGTTAAGGAATAATTCCCAGCATGCTGAAAGCTGTGTTGTGTGATGGTGAATGTGCTGATAGTCACGTACACCACTGTATTACATGCCACTACTTTGTAATGTAAAGGGGAACTCTTGGGAGAGGTGAGTCATTTGGTGCAAACTGCCGTATGAAGGGCTCCCTCTTCGAAGAATAATAAAAATTTTTATGATGAAGCTTCCTCCTGCCTGGTTTCTTTGATGTCCAAAAGAGGAATTCAAGGTCTCAACGTCCATACAACAGATACAGTTGTTGTGTCCATATCTGCTTTTGACTCATCACTCATCAGATGCTCACAGTTGAAAAATGGAAAAAAACAAGTTTTTCTCTGTGTACTCTTCTCTATGAAATGGGTTAAGAACTTTTCTAAACAACAGTGTATGGCAGAACAAATAGCTAAGTCCACTGGCAGAACAATACCTTTGTATTCCTCAGTCGTTACAGGCTGACCAAGATTTTCACATTTAGAAATAACTTTAATATTGTGAATACAAACATTTGATATCAGCAGAAAAGAACATGAAAATCTGAAATCCTGGTATCTTTTTTACAAAATCATAGACGGTACAGACCTGTTAACATCAGGGTGGAATGGCCAGCCCTAACGCCTGTATAGCTTTAAATATTGAGCAGAGTGGCCACTTTCTATGCATCTTTCTACATGAGATTGAGACATCTTTATCACCATGTTAAAACACTAATGCTCTTATTTTTTATTTTTACATTTTTTCTGTTGGGGCATTAACAGTGCCCTTTCTGACAGTTTAGTAGCTGTGATGCATTGTGCTGTGCCAAGTAAATGGGATTGGGCACTGAAGATTCATTTTAATGGCTGGTATAAATGTAATCTGACTCTGTTATATATACAGATAAAATTTACATACATATAAATTATACATTAAAGAGGAATAAAACCAACCCTGCATACCGGACCTCATGTAACATGTTTTAAATATGGATTAAGTGGAACAGATTTAATGGTCTGGGGGCCGCCTCTGGAAACCATTATTTAGAGATTACTGTTTGTTTAAATGGCATATAAAAATGTGTTAAACAGAAGACCCTATTTAAAGTTTGAAGAACTCAGCATCTAACCTTCATTTTCTTAAGAATGAAAGCTCATAAAGGTGAAGTTCAGGGGTTACATATGGTTGATTAGATGTTTGTGCCCAGTGCTGCTTCAAAAAGATTTGATAACTGCCACCCTCTATTGGAATGATCCGATTTAAAGAAGTAATAAATAATTTAAGTCAAGGTATTGAAGAAAACAAAACATCACCAAGCAAAGTCTGTTTGGTGGTATGCCTTATCGGCTGGTTCACCTTTTAAGAACACTAAAACACTCTTCTGTCTCTCTTTCCTAAAACTTACTTTACATTATAAGACTTCTAGTTGTGGGGGTCGGTTATGTCAAGTGTTGCCAATTGCAGTTGATGACTCATCACTGGACCATGTCAGTTGAAATGACTGAAAATGGTTGGGCATTGTAAATAAATCTTCACTTTACCACCTTAGTGCCATCCTTCTAACACAGTCATACCCGCCCCTTTTTCAAACAGTCAATAGCATACTGCTAGCGCTTCACGAAAGGTTACTAAATACAACTAGTTTAAGTGCAATGCTCCTGTTTTCTTTTTTTCATTTTTTCATATTGCATAAAACATGAGACAAGCTTCTCTTCTGTTTGTGAGGCCCAGAACACCTGTATTCCTTGTTCACTATATTACAGTTTTTTCTGATTGCTTACACACACAAAGTGAAACCTGAAGCATAGTCACAGAAGTAATCACCTCATGTACCACATCTCTTTACCAAGATGACAAAACAATATGCTCATTTTAAGCTTAGCACTTATTTCAAAACACACATTTTGCAAAACATTACATATGGTTCTCTACATTACATTGAAGGTTGGCTTCAACTTGAACAGAACAAGACGCAAGGGGAAACATTAATATGTGTGCTGCCATGGGACAAAATGCGGTCTTATATCACCATGTCATTCTTGGCCAATACAATACTGACCACATCAGAACATTTCTCGACACTCTGCACAACATCCTGTTTTATGAAGACCATCAAAGGAGACCACAGCAGTCCAAGTTTGTCATCATCTGGGATAATGTGACTTTCCACCGGTCTGCTATGATCCAAAATTAGTAATCAACCATCTACAAATGTTTGTGCTGTATCTCTCACCATACTCTCCATTTTTAAACCCAACTGAAGAATTCTTCTCATCATAGAGGTAGAAGATGTATGATTGCCAGCCATATAGACGTGTCCCACTTCTTCAGGCAATGGAGGGGGCCTGTGGAGATATAGATGTGGGGGTATGCCATGGAAGGATATGTCACTCCAGATGATACTTTCCCCACTGTCTAGCCAGGGAGAACATTTCTTGTGACATAGATGAGGTGCTGTGGTCCTACCCAAACAGGAGACAGGATTCTGCCTAATTGTGTCCCTTTGTAGTCCTATCCTTTCTTTTTTTTATCACCTTCTCTTTGTTTTACCTAGAAGCAAACAATACAGTACGTTCCTACCCAAACATGGGGTTAAATGTTTTTAATTTTGGAAAAATAAACTTGATTTTTCTATTGTAAATTTTACGGATTACTATATTTTGAAGAAATGCCTAAATACTTTTCAAACCATTTACAGAAGATTACCATGCACTGCACATTGAAAATGCAACACAGAACTCAGTGTTTTTTATTTATCCCACTTGTGTTTAGTTCATTATTAGGATGGTGTACTTGTTTAGTAGTTTATAGAGTTTTGATGCAATATTATCCTTTTTATAATGGTTTATATGGTTTTGAATGAAGTGTGCTATAGTTTCAGAAATTTTTTGAAAAAAAAAACCCAAAACTGTAAATACATTATATTTCCGGATGAAAATTCATTGGTTTTCAGATCTAATGCACACAGAGCCTGCCTTTATAAGTAAAGACAAAGTCAGTGCAAATTGCAGTCTAGTTGAAATGAGTTGATGCATATGTCACATTAGGCAACTGCCTCCAACTTGCAATGATTGTGCAAATAAAAACTACAGTACATCTGAAAATCACTGGAAAAGTCACGTAATGTAACAGCCTTAACCAAGCAGTGCTGTGCTCTAGCTTTCCAGACACATTGTGTTCTATTTTGGGGTATGTTTTACAGTGCCTATAAAAATAATCACCCTATTGGACGTTTTCACATTTTATTAATTCACAGTGGATTTAATTTGGCTTTATTTGATACTTACCAAAAATAAAACTCTTTAATGTCAAAGTGAAAACAAATCTCAAATTCTAAGCAGAAAATGTGATTGATATGTTTTATTTTTTTAAAGACGAAAGGCCCCCTATTACTCCCACAAGCAACACCATTGAGTATCAAAACCCAGGTATGATTTGTGGTCTCCCTCTGCAGAATCACCCTAGATCATATTTGCATATAGAATTTACCTTGATAAATTGTTTCCTGCCACTGTTACATTACTGAACATTGTTGCCCATATGTATATTGTAGTGTTGTGATGTGAAATTATGCATACAAGTTGATAAATATTTTGTATGTCTTTATTTGTAACTTAGACAAAGCAATGTAATATTAGTGTTACATTATTGATAATAACAGCAATAGTTTAAGAACCCCTTCCTCCTTTTAGGAATGAGTCTCTTTGTAATTTTACGACAAGGGTTGGAGGAAGTGCCTCAAACAAGTTTGACCAATATTTCTCTGCTAAAGTCTCTCTCTCAACCCTCACAGGAAAGCCAGACTGCCTAACTGGCAAGCTTCATCGGGGAACGTGTGAAGGTGTCCTCTGCCCCATTGGTCTGAAGTATGGCTGTTTGGAACTGGCTTGTATCAGAAGCCTTTAAGTACCATGACGCATTATTGGCTGTAGGGGTTGGACAGAGAGTCTATAAATTTGCTTGCTTTACCTCACTCTCTCTCTCTTTTACCAAACTGATGAAAGACCATCTCACACCATGAACTAAAAAGGACAATACAACGAAGAGCACTGCTTGGCAGCCATATTGAGACAGGCAAGTGGCCTGTTCTGAAGAAAACTGACCACAAATGATGCCTTAGCTTAGAGACATTTTAAGTAACTAACAAGTCTGTGTGCCGCCTGAAACTACACATCACCATTTATCAGGTTGTATGGTTGCCAATAATGTATTTTGCATATTGTTATCATTTATGAATATTATCAATAATACATTGTTTAAATTGCAACTTAACTCCTGCTTGTCTTTTACTACACCTAATTGCCTGAGTTTGTAAATGTAGAAGGGAAGGTGGGGAGAAGTTATATGGTACAATACCTTATAAACAGTGGTAAGTCTGGGAGATTTGAGGCATTCTGACAAATGTTACATATTAATAATACAAAAGGGGAAAGTAGAGTAAAATATTACTCTACCAAAACAAAACATGTAGCCAGCCTTCTTTAGACAACTGGGAAATAATCAGCAAAAATTGTCAAACTTATAATCATGTTGTTTCACTTTGCATGATGAAGAAAATATTTGACAAATTTAAAAAAAACTCAGCACTCCAGTTATTTTGGTTCATTAAAAACTACTATAAATTCACTTGAAATGGCATCACAAAGTTTTCACTCTTGCTATTCCCTATTTGGAGAAAGACCATACTTCATTAACCATTATTGATATGATATTCCTTTACATTCCTCTCACTTCTGACAGCTAATGATGCCACTTATTGAGCCTTTCTCAGGCAATGGTAGAAATGTCAACACTGATATTTTCACATCACTTTCAACAGCAAACAAACTATTTGTCAAATAAATCAAGGCTGATCCTTAATGTGAACATGAGCTATGTCCCCCCACCCCATGAAAGGGAACACAAGAGACTGTCAAAGCAGGAACAACTGAGAAAGTGTAGACATGGTGATGGTTGGGATAATGTACATGCACCAAAGACAACTGTTCAAAATGCTACATTTCATGGAAAATAAGTTTCTTTCCAAAAAAACAAGCCTGTTACATACCAAACTCTAAAGAAAATCAGGCATGAGGCAACTGTAAAAGGCCGCACAAGATTGTGGAGGAGACACCTATAAAGTGCTGAGGCAGTGCCAGGTGGGAAAAATGCACATACCACAAAATAAATGTGAATGAAATGGCACCTTTTTCATGCAGGAGCTTCTAATGGGCTGTAATAGGCATGAGGACTGCTGATATTAACAGTTTAATAATTAGTCCATCATGTGCTTGCCATTTATATATACATTCTTTGAAATGTGTAAGAATGTATATAGTTTATATAAACTATATAGCAAAATATTAGCTTCTAGTTAAATATAACAGCAGTATTAATTCCTGCAGCAGCACGACTTTAGAAAGCTGCTCATGTCACCACATCCTTTCATGTTTCCCTCACTCCAGTGTCACAGTGCTGACAGGTAAGATGCACGTGCAATATAAGAAAACTGTGCAAAGTGCCACTGTTTTGCATGAGGAAGATGCAATTGAATGATTAACTTTGTGCTGACTGCAGATGTAAGCTGTTCTGTAATCAGCTTTCATGCCACATGTCTTTACACATTTTTACTTATCCACATTTCTAAACTATTTCTGTGAAAACAAAGTTTCTATTTTGTTTGTTTTTTAAGTGCCCTGCTGATTAAAATGTGCTATATTACTTTTTACTAATAAATAATAATATGAACACTAATGCCATTTTTGGCTACACAGTAATGCAACCTTAGAATTTTTTTTAATGAAAACTGTATCCTAAAATTTAAAGTCAAAACATATGCAAACAAGATGCTGTGTGTGAAGAATTTATTTATTTTTACATTCACTTAGGCTGTTTGATTTGGGTGGGAGAACTAATGGCATATTAGTCAGACCAAAGGAATTCAGATGCTACCTAGGTTATCCTTGAGGGGTTATAGTACTAAAAAATGACTGGTAGTTCCAGTGTTATGGGACAGAAAGAACTCCAGGGGCCTCATGTATAAACGGTGCGTATGCACAAAAATTTTCCTATGGCTGTTTCCAAGCTCACATCGCGATGTATAAAAGCTAAACTTGGTGTAAAGCCATGCACACTTTCACTCTAGCTCAATCCCTTGCATACCCAAGTTCTCAGCTCGGTTTTGCAAACTGGCGGCACCCAGCGTCAAAGCAGTACTACTGTTCCTGTGTGGTTTCCCTTTAGTTTTTAGATTCACATCCCTGACGTGGCTTTATCAAATACACTGAAATTAACCGTATATCATTTATTAGTTTAAGGCTTCTCATTGTAAACAACCCGTAACCATATAATGGTGCACCGAATGGCCAAACTATTCTAAATACACCACTGAATATTTAACCCACTGTATCTGAGTGTGGAATCACAGCTGTACAGCAGCTGATCAGATTATCGGTATACATCATCTTGCACACGCTGTCTCAGCCATGCGCGCAATCTGTTTGAACTGTTCCCATACGGCAAACGCTTCAGAGCCTTTCCAGTAGGGACCTCGCAGTTCAGAAACAGTTTCATCCCAAGTGCTCTAAATGCACTCAATCAGTCCATCAATTGCTATAGGTAGAACTGTTTGTACTTATACAATCACCTCATTGTAAACTTGCACTACAGTCATAATATTGCACATCCTGAGTCACTTTATAAAGCGTGTATTTACATATGATGACGACTGGCTTCTAAGTCGATTTAGATTTCCAAGCACTATCTACTTGGAGCTCTTGATATCATTTTTAAGATGAAATGCAGTAAAGCATGTTTATTACATTATACATTTAAAAATCCTTTAGAAGGAAGAAAATAAATACAGACCTCTGGTTTATAAAGATAATCCAAACAAAGAATCAACAGAAATTGAGAAGATACTGACAAAAATTAGGAAATAGCAAAAATAGAGCAGAAGGGCAAAAAAAGATTAGCCTAAAAGGCAATCTCAAGTGAGCAAGTCCAAAATCAGTTATTCAGCTGCAGTAGCAAAATTCAAATAAACTCGAAAATTCAAAAGCAAGCAATACTCATAAGAAACTGCAAACTCAATGATCCACCGCTGTGATCCTTTCTCTGACCTCAGCATAAAGGCAGAAGGAGGATCCAGCAGTAGTGAAATGAAGGTGGCCCCACCTTCAGAGGCAAATCCACAAAATACAAGGAATAGTTAAAGAATGTTTAAAGTTGCAGTACATCAATAAAAAAATAATAAACAAACCTATCAGAAATTGAATAAAAATATAACAAATGCCACACCATACAATTTTCTTAATCCACTTTTTTCTGACTGGTTTCGTTGGCGGCTGGAGCCTATTCCAACAACCATATGGTTCAAGGAAGAAACAGTCCTCTGGGCAGGGCATCAGTCAATGGCAGGGGAAACATAATAAAAAAATATATAAAAAACTTTTAAGTAAAATTGATTCAAACAATTTTTGAAACTTGTTCAGCATGGTGGCGAATTACAATGTTGGTTTTTTTTTATTTTATGATAAAAGTAGCTATTCTATTAATTGATTGAATGAAATAATTTTTGTGTGCCCCACAATTTTATTTAGTCACATATAACCATGAAAATTGTGGTTAAAGAAAAATTTATTTTTCACTTTTTAGTGCATTTATAACTAAAGTAAATAAAATCTTTTTACTTAAAACACTTTTTTATATATTTTATTTTTTACTTTTTAGTTTTTGAATATTTTGCAAATTATTTTTCTTTAATCATATTTCATGAATGGGAAGCTTCTTTAAATGTATTATTACATAATATATCTTATTTGCAGAATTATTTGAATACTAAAAAGAATTATATTTTGGTCTCTATTTTTCTGTTCAGGCTCTTATGGGATTAACGCTCGGTCGCTGTAAAAAAAAAAATATTGAGGATAGAACATTTAGCTTATGGCAATACCTCAGCGTGATCATTAACGCTACCCCTTCGCAAGAGTAAACAAGTAAAGTCGGCACGCATATTTACCTACTCCACTCACTGGAAGAGGCGAGTGGGGGCAATCCGATGTGTCGCTCACTTGTATGCTCCTATTTCTCACTATATTCTCGCTCCGTCATTGTTGTGTGTGCGTTAATTGGAACTGCATAACCATTGATTATGGCAAAATATGTTATGTAATTTCATCAGTTTTGATGGATTATTGTATTGTTTTCGATACTGAAAATTCAGGTAAACTTAATGGAAGAGTTTTGAAAATTATGCAAGAATCATATATAAATACTGTATGTTAACAAGACTACTTGATAATATGGAACAGCAGTGAACCAAAGTGAATTGCTTTAGTTTTGGATTCTAAAGGAGAGCTTATTTGTGTTTATTCTAATGTTATACAGTGCTTACACATAGTTATATACTTATTGTCTACATAACTAGCTTTAAAAGTAATCTACTTAAGGAAATTAAGACTATTGCACAATATTACATATTTTGAGAACATGAAACTTTTAAAGTATCTTTATACCAGTATGTTTGAGATTCCCTTATTGTTGCATGATGCTTTCAGTGATTTCTTTTAACACTCACTAGTATGTTTTGTTGTTCAGATGTGTTGCTGAGTAGACAGTTTCTCTAATTAACTTCAAGAGGAAACTACATTAATTGTTTTGTTTAAAGCTCCATTTCCTTCTCATAAAATACGATGTCTGTAGAGCAAAAGAGAGTTTGATCATTTTAGTTAGCAGGACCCTGGAATTCCATCGCTGTTATTGGTGAGTAGCAATCCCTGGAATGTGTACCACGTAAGCAATACCACCCTAAATGGAGAAGCGCTGTAGTTAACTCAATTTACCTTCTTCTCAATTCAGAGGGAAGCCAGCCATAAGATGATTGACATCACTTCCTCACCAGTCCAGAAAACCCTGTCCCTTCCTGCAGTGTACTTTAAAACCACAACAACAAATGAAAGGGGGAGTTCATTTTTGACTCATGACTCATAGAGATGGAGCTCCTAGTCAGAAGGACTCTTTTCGTGATTTCTTTATGTGGAAGGCAATAGCCATTATTTTGCACTTTCTAGTGCCTATATTTTTTAGTTTTTCATTCTTAGCCTTCATTAAACGGGGCACCCCAAATTTTCCTGCTGCCTAACTTTCATTATTTACATAATAATAAAATAAATCAATAAATACAGTTTGTCTTCCAAGGGTTCATTATAGATGCCTTGTGACTACAGAAATGATCCTTGTAAAGAGTTCCTGAGAAAAAGACAATTGGTAGGAAAGTTCATAGAGCCTGTTGGACATTACTGGTCTTCATCCATTTGAAGAACAAAAGTGCCTAAAGGAAAGTCGACAGAAACATAGCATCTTTGTTGTCTTCTAAAACTCTTGGCTGTGTTCAAATTTGGTCTGTCCCACAGTCTCGTGGCCTCAGTAAGATAGTCACACTCTGGAAAATGTTACATACAATATATTGCAATATATTACAATACTACTACTACTACTACCAGAGTACTAAGACAGATTTCTCGGTATTTGTTTAATAGTTAAACATATATTGCATTTTGATAGGTCATAATCAGTTTTATAATGAAAGTAAAGTAAATAATAGAAAATTTAAATATGCTTTTATAAATATTATGAAGAATGACTGTGCCCTGCAATGGACTGGCATCCTATGCCCTTAGGACGGTCTCTCTTTGCCAACAGTGCTTTCATACACTAAGAGGATATGGAAAAGTTGAACGATCGCTATCTCTTTAACTAGTACATTTCTTTTTTGCTGTTCCAAAAGAATGTAAAAAAGAATGTCTTTAAAATTCATATATATAATACCACCATTGTGATGATGAAAAACATTACAAATACTCTACAGTATAATTGATGTATTAAAGTGAAAGGGCTTTAATGAAAAGGGAAAAAGTAACATACCAAAATGGGAATGTCAGACAAGGTTAGAAATGTCCTCTGTGAAAGTATAGATTCTCATCGAGCCTGGCCAGTTGACACCAGTGATGAGGAAGTTGTTTGTTGGTGATCTCTGGGGAAGCTGAGTAAACAAGTTAAACATTGCCTTTATTGATTATGTAATGATTCTAGGACAGGCAGCCCCGGGCTCTTCCTATTAACTTATATGTTAGTGTTTAAGACACTGCTGAAAAATATCATATATATAAATTCTGTTAATAATATAAGTTTATCAACCTTAATTAAAAAAAAAAACTTCACTTTGTAGGTTTAGAAACAAAGTAGAAAACTTTTATAAACTTTTATAAAAGGATACTTTCAGCCTCTTCATCTGTTACTTACTCCATGACCCTCTGAATAAGAGTTTGGAAAGGTGAATTTATGGCAATTAAAGTGTCCTGTATTTTATACTCTACTAAGAAGAATTTTCTGATATGGGGAAAGTTTGCCCAATGTGTGAAATTCTGCTTGTAAACAAGTGTGGCACAGTGTACTAGCCAGATAGCCACATGGTGTAAGTAAGTTTAAATTAAGTTTATAGAAACGCTCCCGCTACCATTTGCAATACCATATTCGCGACATACAAGTTTAATGAGAAGACACGAGGTATAAACGAGACTTTGGATCACTTTGTAACGGAGTTAAAATTGCTGTAGCGAGAAACTTTTAAGGGCCGAGTCTTAGCTAACATTAAATAAAGCCGTGGACATCGCAACATCAGTCAGTTCACGTGAGCCGCTCTCTTGTGTGAACGCAGCATGTCGGAAAGAAAGCACCGTGTAAACCTAAAGTTTAAATTAAGCTCATAGACCTACAAAAGGTTGCCATTGATTTGAGGCAAGATTGCTTTTCTCCTGTACAACTATACGTTGCATTCTCAAAAGTGTGCTTGCACGGCTTGGTCATATTACAACCGGAGTGCTGAACTGACAACGTGGTATACAAAGAGAACTATAACAATCGCAATATGTATATATATATATATATATATATATATATATATATATATATATATATATGTACATATGTATATATATATATATATATAGATATGTATATATGTGTGTATATATGTGTAGATATGTAAATATATATATATGTATATATATGTGTCTGTGTATATATATATATATATATATATATGTGTGTATGTATGTATGTATGTGTGTATATATATATGTATATGTGTGTGTGTATGTATGTGTGTATGTGTATGTGTATGTATATGTTGATATGTATATATATATTTATATATGTGGATGTGTATATGTATATATATATATATATGTATATATGTAGATATGTGTATATGTAGATATGTATATATATGTATATGTATATATATGTTTATGTGTGTCTGTGTGTGTATATATGTATATATATGACAGCAACAATAACAATGACAACACAATTACATTGACAATCATGTTACATTATTTTTAAAATGTTTCCTTTTCTTTTTCATAACCTCTTTAACACACTACTTCTCCGCTGCGAAGCGCGGGTATTTTGCTATATATGTATATGTAGATATGTATATATATGTATATGTGTATATGTATATATATGTTTACATAACCTCTTTAACACACTACTTCTCCGCTGCGAAGCGCAGGTATTTTTCTAGTTTCCAATAAATCTAAAATACTTATCTTTCAGATACTGGAGGAAAAATGGAGTACCTGCAAGCAAATCTACACAAACATGGGTAGAACATATAAACTGCACATTGTGACCCAGGCATAATCAGATCTGACATAGTTCCAACTTCAAATAAAAGTTCTTTTTAAAATCACAATACCTTTTTTGGTGTATGAAATCCAACACAATCACAAATAATAATCAACCCTTCTCTTTCTGCTCCTCCAGTTGGGTGTTGCCCTCTGCCTCCCAACTGTGACTCATTGATGAAGATGAGGTGTCTTCTTTTATGCAGGACTCAGGAGTACCTCTGATGCCACAACACTGCATGTTGGAGGCACTTATGGGTCAAGCAGAAGCCCCACAGAATTGGAACATTGTTCATTTGCAGCTCCCCAGGGCTGACCATTCAGATTACAACTCTCACCATCCCCCCTGCAGGTGTACAAATGTGAGCTCTGCCAGGGGAATGCTGCTACCCCGTGTATTGTGGGAATATATAACCCCAGGAAGCAGACATCTTCTGTCCTTTTGCTTCGGCCTCCTTACTGGGAAGGCATCAACTACCAACCTGACTGTAATGCTTGTCCATCCATTTTCTTTCATTATGGCATCCCGCCCAGGCAAGGAATCACCCACTATCCGAGTCGGGATGTCAATCCATTCATTGTAGTGCTCAGAACATAGACCAGGATGCAAAGCTAATTTCCTTCAGCTGTGAGACAGTGCATTAATCATCACACTACAGTATCACCTCAAATTCTGTTGTGAATAAATGTATGCACTTTTGTATGTAAGAGAAAAATTAAAAAGTTGTTTTAGTAGTGTAGAGTTTAGTTTGCTCACCCTTTTTCTGACCTTTGGATCCCAATTCCTTTGTGTTATTAAGCTTCAACATGTTGGAAGTGACTCAAACAAGCTGCTTTGGATTTTACCAGAATTATATAGTATATTCTTAATCTGGAAGCTTGGTGCTGGTAAGTGTAAGTGCAAATATGCAGTAAAAGATACAACTAGTGGTTCAAATTTTAATAGAGGCTATATGTTTCAAGCCCCATTACTAGAAATATGTACATGTGAACACATTCCCAAAGGTATAGAGAACACTGCAGGGCTGATTAGTCCAGCCCTCAGCCAGAAACAGGCTTGCAGTAACCATCATAAAGAAAATTTCACATACTACAGGAAGCAATATTCTTCTAGATACTGTATGTTATTACATATAGCATATGATAGAAAAATGAAAAAAAATACTTAAAAAAGACCAAGTTGAACATTTAAATTAATTTACTGAAGGAAGCTTATTACTTATTTTGCACAATATCTGGTGGGACTATGTCCCACTGGCCCTTATTGCAGAAATGCCACTGAGTTTACCCTATACCTATTTACATATAAAGTATGCAATGCATTGGTGACGTACATCAATAGCTTCAGATGTAACATACCCTTGTACAGTAATATTATGTTAAGACTGACACAGGTTCATGCATTACGTTACAGCTGAAGGAAATGCAGCAACTTGTCTCAGTTCAGTACAGCCAGATTTAAAATAGAGGATTGTTTTTACAAAAATGACACTTAGCCAGTTGACTTCAACACTTCAGAAGGTACATGCAATGACTAAGCCAAAGAAATTATGTATGCAATGTGGTGTGAGACTAGTTTGAATGTAAATGGACTACATCTTGGTTTTCATCACATCACTTTGCACTTCAGTAGGAAAGAAAGTGAAAGTACAGCAGATGCATGGGTATGAATCCCTCAATCTCATACCACTGAATGCCAGGGAGAGTATGGAGAGTGGTATATTTTGTTTCTTCTTGTCCCACTGAAAATAATGATATGCAAGTGCTAAGCAAGCATGCCTCTTGGTCATTCTCTGACCTGTTAACAGTAGTGACTGAGAGAGTTTGAGAAGGATGTCTTTACTTATTCTCATGCAACTGCATGCTACAGTGAGTGAAACATAACCAAAGTATTTTGGATTATTCTTGCAGTGATGTGGATGACAGGTAGTGGGAGCACCCTTAAAGTGAGAGTATGAGCTATAGTCAAAGTGCAGTGACTAAGGCAGATCAGCAGTTAAGCAGTATGAGAACAAGGAACATCACCTTGCAACCCGGCAATTTAAATTATTGCTTTTGTTTATTTCTTTTTTTATTTTTTATGATCTACTCACAGTTCACATAAAGCTGAATTGCTGGTCAGTTGCATAGAACAGTCCAACTGTTTTTTTTTTTTATTCCAGCCAATCTCCATGAATTTCCTGCTGCAAAAGGGGACTGAGCAACCAGAAGAACACTGCAATTGGGAAACTGAAAAAAAGACTCTGCGGTCAAAACTGTAAGTGAATATGAAATAAAGATTTCTAGGGGTTATTAACTAGAAGATGCGTTGTCACCAAAACTAAGACTATAATCAAAGTCTGAACCAGATGATATAAAATGTTAAGAGTACAAGACTGAAGTAGTTCAAGAGGTGAATATGTAATCCTAAATGATGCATCAAATGCTGCTGCTGAGCATCCATTATGTGCCACATAGTACTTTTTGTAAAGCAGCCTCAAATAACAGTGTAGCGCATCCTAGAAACACAGTTACAAAAAACTGAGACAACAAAATAGTAATGTGATGCCTTTAAAAATAAACAATAGTAAAATTATATTAACTTCTAATGAAATTTTTAATTAAAAAAAAGTATCGATATTTTTTCACATACGAATCCTTCAAGGACATACAAAAAGGTAGCAGAAAAATAATTAGTTAAAACAAGAAAAAAAATGACCAGTGTGTCCCTCGTAACATTACCATTTTGATAGTTAAGTTAGATCTCTGAATGGAGATTTTTTAAAATTTTTTTATCATATATAATTCATCCTCTGTATCAGCGTAGACTCTCTTCTCTGGACTTTTTCTAGTGCTGTTATGTCCTTTTTGTAATCTGGAGACCAAAACTGCACACAGTACTCACCTTGGTTCACCTAGGTTGGTATCATCTATAAATTTAGCCAGCTTGTTACTTATATTCCTGCCCATATCAATTATATGTAATAAAAACAGCAGTGGCCCTAGCACTGACCCCTGTGGGACACCACTCTTAACATCAGCCAATTCTGATAGGGTTCCTGGTTCCTCTGTCTCAGCCAATTTTGCATCCATCTACAAACAACACACTGAACTCCCACATCTTTTAGTTTGATGCCCAACCTCTCATGTGGGACCTTATCAAATGTTTTCTGTAAGTCAAAATAAATAATATAATATGCTCCACTTTGATCATATCCTTTTGTTACTTCCTCATAGAATTCCAGCATGTTAGTAAAACATAACCTCTTCTGGACCCATGTTGACTTGTTCAGTAAAACTCCTGTTCTTGCCATGTGTTGCTCAATCTTATCCTTAATAATTAATTCTATTAATTAACCTGCAATGCATGTTAAGCTTACTTGCCTATAGTTGCTTGAATATGCCCTCTCATGATTTTTATATAACATGATAATATTTGCATATTCCAGTCTTTCCCTAGTGTGCATTGACTTCCTAAAAATATGCTTCAAAAATGTATATATGTACTCGCTAACCTCCTTAAGAACTCAAGGATAAATATTATGTGATCCTGGGGCCTCATGCATAACACCATGCATAGAATTCACACTAAAACATGGCATACGGACAAAAGCAGAAATGTGCCTACACACAAAAAAATCCAGATGCATAAATCTGTGCATTCACCAACTTCCATGTTCTTCCGTTCCATAAATCCTGGTCAGAGTAAAAAATAACACACATGCACGCGCCTGCTGCCCCACCTAAACTCTTCCCAGAATTATGCCTCTTTGAATATGGAAATCAATATAAATAGCCCTTAAGCTCAGTGTTCTGTGAAAAGGCAAGGGCAAAAGCATGGGGGAAAATAGAAGAATTTCAGCGAATACCAAGTGGAGGCAAGGAAAAACGTACTATTTGTTGGTTTGAACAGTGGTATAAACAACAAAAGGAAGTTGATCGAGTGACATAGAGTGTCGAAGAAGTGTCGAAGAAACTCGAAAGCTCAAGTTCACAAAGTCACACAGTGCCTGAAATAAAAAACAAGTTGTCAGATATCAAAGTCGCCATGAAAAGGCCAGTCATAGCCCACCATCTGAATGTCATATGAAAGCTTATTAGGGTAGAGAAAAGAAAAAAAAATAGGGACACATTGAGAAAAAAAGCTCGAAATGTCAACTTTAATCTCAAAATTCCCACTTTAATCACGTAGTTTATTTTGTCATTAAAGTAGAATATCATAAACTTCATCTTTAAATCGTTTAATTTACTAGATTTCAAATGCCATCGTAACTAAAGTAGCACGTTAAATGCTTTGTTTTGTATGTGTTCTTCTATGTGCTGTATGTGTGTGAATCACTACGTGCTTCTTAAACGGGCTTTCTCTTCCTCTGACAGGACACAGAATCCATTACATTCGTGATATTACAGCTCTCTGTATAATTAAAATACTGAGATGTATACTTGATATAACTTTCATGATGATAGGAATTAAAGCATGTTATTAAACATGGGAACACGGTGGTGCAGTGATAGTGACGAGCTGGTGCCCTGTCCAGAGATTTTTCCTGCCTCCTGCAAGATGCTTGCTGCACCATGAACAACCTTCGATGAAATAATTTACTGCAGCAGTATTGTCTCTTTCAAACATAGTAACCTCCAATTCCTGTCCTTCCTTTTCTTTCTCCAAGTGACCAATTGCCACACAATCAGCTCTGTAACAGATGTTAAGCCATCTGTAATCTTAGAATGACGATTCTTCAAAACTTTTAAAGAACATTGAAATATTTTCGTGGTACATGTTTAATTATTCCATCCATCTATCCTACCAGTGTTGCGCCAGCCCCAGCAAGAATACAGTGCGAGGCAGGAACAATCCCTGAACTAGCTAGCGCTGCGACACTGTGTTCTCACATGTTTAATTATTAACAACGTAGATTATTTAAGTGATGTTAACATTTTATCTGTATAATATAATAAACATATTTTGCTGCATTTCATCTTTAAAATGATATCGTCATCATATGTAAATACGTGCTTTATAAAGTGGCTCAGGTTGTGCAATATTATAACTGTTTATAGTGACGTAATTGTACTTATAAGTACAAACAGTTCTACAAGACGCACTTGATGGACTGATTGAGTGCGTTTATAGTTCTTGGGATGAAACTGTTTCTGAACCACGAGGAAAGACTCTGAAGCATTTGCTGTATGAGAGCAGTTCAATAGACAGCATGGCTAGATGCTGTATACCAATGATTCTCTTTCCAATCAGCTGCTGTAAAGCTGTGATTCCAAACTCGGATACAGTGATATAAATACTAGTATAGATACTAGTGAGAGTAATATGGAAAAATATGTTCCGCTGTGGCAACCCCTAACGGGAGCAGCTGAAAGAAGAGGAAGAAGGTGCAGTGAGAAGAACAACGCTAAAGCAGCTATGGTATTTGGAATAGTTTGGCCATTCCGTGGACCATTATATTGTTACAGTTAATTACAATCAGATGCCTTAAACTAATAAACAATATGCGGTTAATTTCAGTGTATTTATTAAGCCGCATCAGGGTTGTGCATCTAAAAAAGAAAGGGAATCCACACTGGAACAAAAGCACTGCTTTGACGCTGGGTGCTGCCAGTTTGCAAAACCGAGTGGAGAACTTGCGTACGGCAAGCATTTAGCTAGAGTGAAAATGTGCGTGGCTTTACGCCAAGTTTAGATTTTATACATCGCAATTTGAGCGTGGAAATGGGCTTACGCAACATTTTTGTGTGTACGCACTGTGCATGAGGCCCCTGGTGATTTGTTTGATTTCAGCCTTTCTAAGAATTTCTTCTCCCTCTACAATTTCCAGATCACTCAGTATCTCCTTAGTTGTCCCATTTACCACTGGGAGGTTATCCACTCCCTCACATGTGAAGACCTCAGAGAAATGCCAGTTTAGAGCATCTGCTATTTCACTGTCTGTATTTTAAATTTATCCTTTACTATTCCTGATGCACTTCACCTCCTCGACTGTTCTTTTACAACTAAAATACTAAAAAAATCTATTTGGGTCATCTTTCACCTTATCTGCTATATTCCTCTCTAACTGCCTTTTAGCCTGCTTAATATCCTACTTAATGGTCGCCCTCATATTCTTATACATCCTGTGACTCACATTGGAGTTATTAGTCTTTTATATGCCTTATACAGCTGTTTTTTTCTTCTTTACAGCTTCTTTTTCAATTGTTTATTAACCCACTACTGAGTTTTTAAAAATTTCCTACTATTTTCAAATGTATGTACCTGTCCAGGTATGTACCTGTCTTGTGTTACATGTAAAATGTTTTTAAACCAGTTCTACTGCTTTTCAACTGTCTAAAAACTTTTCCTAGTCTGTCCTCCTTAGACTTTGCCACATCTGCTCAAAATTTGCCCTTCCAAAGTTAAACTTAGCAGTTTCAGTCTGCATCCTCACTTTTCCAAAACACTGAGAACTGTATTATATTATGGTCACTTGACCCTAATAGTTCGATCACCTCTACACCCTAATTTTTTTCCTGATGAAGAGCAGCAACAAAAACTGCTCAGTGGTATCACTGCAGACGTATTATCCTCAGCATGATGTTATTACAAACTGAGCTGCCTAAGTTTCTGCTTTTATATAGAAATGTTTAATATGTCCGCATAATCAACTAATCAAGCACGCTTGATGAGCAGCAACTGGCTCTAATAACCTCCTTAACTGATATGTAAACAATAAAGAGTGTACTCACTTTTTCACATTCTTCATCAGCATGTTAACCTTATTTTTGTTGAACAGATAGCAAAGTAAATTCTATTATGTACTGTGTGTCATTTGAGTTTAGTTTTATTGAGCTTTATAGTGTAGTGGGGATGGGAAGTTGGTTCCTTTCTAATGTGTAAAACTATAAAATTACAAATTGGTGATCTTTCTTTTACAAGGTAGCATTTTCATATTTTATTTTCACATTTATAAAATGGAGAAAACACAGTCAATTCTTGTTATCCACATGGGTTATGTTTCCAAAAAACCCCACAGGTATATAAAACACAAATAATGAAGCAATAGGGAAAATGGAAAAAGCAGAGTTAGGTTCTTCAGGGAGACCTGTCAGAGGGAGATGCGGGTTGGGTGGACAGGCCAGCCCTCTGCTGTCATGCTGCGAGGCTCAGTAGTAATCTTTCTACAGGTCCATCTATGAAAACCTTGTTACAACTTTTACTTCCTCTCGTTTCTTAATCCAGGTGGTTGTCATGTGGTGAGTGTGGCAAAGGCTATTGGCGCATGCTCCCAACATCTCTCTCTCTCTATATTTAAATTATTGTCATCTATAAACTTCACCAGAGACCACAAGCAACCACAGCAAGACAGATTTGAGGACCCCAATAAACCAACCAATTGGTAGAAGTGACATGGGGGTATGTACAGTACAAAGGGCAGGTAGCTAATGACTCACACTTACTGGGAATTCCTTGTTTATGGGGAAAAATTGCAGCTGCCAGGTAGACATACGGTGATCCATTTAGTGTAGTGCTTGTACAGCTGCCAATATTGCAGGACATAACAAACCTGTTATTGGTCAATGTCATGCATTGCTCATGCATGATATGCCTCTCTGAATTTTTTTTCTTCTGTGAAAGATCACTAATACAACCCCTTGATATTCTTCCCTTCCCCATCCCACAGCGCTTCACAAGAACTTTACTATTCATAATAGGAGTAATTAGACCAAATTTGCTGGAATGGAATCCACTGATAGTGAGGATTTACTGTCCATATTCATATTGCTATTTAAATTTTGTTCCAGGTTTCATTGAATGTTCAGATTTCTTCCTACAACCTTAAGATGTGTGATTTTAGTTTGATTAGCATCACTTAGTCTTCCTTGTATGAATTAGAAGGAGTCTGTGTATGAGCATATCCTTCAGTCAGCTGACATCCCAACCAACATTGGTTCTTGCCTATGACTCTGTATAGAAGATGATGATGACAAGTGTGGATGGCTGGTGGGTAACTAAAATTCTGAGTATATTCTTCTAAACTAAATTTGAAGTCTTCAGAGTTAAAAGCTGACTTTATTGTTTTGCTATTCATTAAATGGCGTCACAGAAGTAGACAGGTAGTTACCAGGTGCCATACAGTCGAAAATGGAGGGAGGGAGGGAATGGTTCCGGCTTTCATGGGACGAGTGGGCAGGACTCATTGGGTTAGGCATGGGGAGTAAGTAGGGAGCTGTCTCAAATGCCATCCCCTTTGCTGGAGCAGGACCAGCAAGGGCAGACAGGGTCAGCCGGATGCACTCACCCTTAGCTCTTGCTCCTTGAGGCTCACTAATGATCATTCTGCAGCTTTACCTATGGAATCCTTGTTGAGACCATTACTTCCTATGTAGTCAAGTTTGATCATCTTCTCAGTGCTGTGCCAGAGCCTACAAGTGGCTGTAGTAATGCTAATCTAAGGTCCTCATTAAACTATCTAATCAGTATAGTGATAGAACAACATTTATTTATATAGCACATTTTCATACAAATAATGTAGGTCAAAGTGCTTTACATGATGAAGAAAGAAAAAAAAGACAAAATAAATAAGAATTAAAATTAGGGAACACTAATTAACATAGAATAAAAGTAAGGTCCGATAGCCAGGGAGGACAGAAAAAACAAACAAAAAAAAACTTTAGATGCCTGGAGAAAAAAATTAAATCTGCAGGGGTTCCAGGCCACGAGACCCCCCAGCCCCCTCTAGGCATTCTTCCTAACATAAATGACCTCAATCAGTCCTCATTGCATTCATGGTTCTCATGGAAGAACTTGATGATGACAGTCATGTGGACTTCTGGCCTTTAATCCATCAATGTAGGGACATCACGGTGCTTTGATTAGGTGGTGGTGGTGCATAAATTTTCAAAAGCAGAGGAGTCAAGATTATTTTTCTTCAGCAGGGGTTTAACCATAACAGTCTTAAGACAGTGAAGATGTGTACAAAGGGCAGAAACTTAATCAATGTGAGTTTATGACCTCCACTTACTGTGAATTCGCCGTTCATGGGGATCAAATGCAAGCCCCAGTCCCCGTCGCAAATGGGGATCAACAGCTTACTCACCCATCTCAGCACTGTGTAGATACATGATGATCCATTCAGTGTAGTGTGCGTACAACTCCTATACATCTAAAGGCATCACCGGGCTGTTATTGCTCAATCTCACGTGTCTATGCTGCACGATAGGCCATTCAGAATTTTTTTTGTACTGCAACTGCCCACAAATATGTGCGAGTTGACCATGGGTGTTGCAAAATAGGTTACACTTTTATAGAAGTAGATAAGTGCTTCTATTTGGAATCTGTAAATAGCAAGAATTTACTGTACATGTGTTTGCAGATTACATTAAATACATGCTTTGTAACAGTACTGTTTCAATATCGTAGTTAAAAACAGAGCCTAAATGGTTTCATGGTAGCTCAAAGTCTTTTTTAGATAACAGAGTATAATTTGTGATGTAAAAATAGTATCATTGATGTCCTATTGTTAGCTTTTGGTTATGGAGGGTCTGGGACTAATTATAGTTCAAATTTCTTAAACACAGCATTTTTGAATGAAGTACTTGATAGAGAGTTTAAATTTCTGTGAAGGTCAAATATATGATGGCTGTTTCATACCACGATGGAGAGCAGGTTTGGAGCTTCGAGGATAAATCATAGTGTCAGAGAGATGTAACTTTAATGTGCACATAATGCAGTTATGAGGTTCTTTTTAGTGTTACATAAATACTAAATGCATATTTGTCAAGTATGTGTTTACAGAATGATGCCTTCATAATTTGTTTCTTCTTTACTAACCACATGCAGCAGGAGAAGTCAGTGGGTTTACAAGCATTTACACCCATTTCTCTTCCGTTGTATGACTAACTTTTATTGGGGATGTCTTTTGCCATCAGAAATAGCTGTCAGACAAGTAAAAGAGGACAACATACAAATCATACAAGCCTAAATGACCCCTCTTAAATTAAATTTGAAACTGTGAACTAATATGTAATTAATGTAAGTTGCACACAATGTGCCCCTGTTTTAAATTTAGATAAGTTTGCAAATTTGCTAAAGCTATTCAATGGGAAGTTTTAAAATTACAAAATTTTGTACAGCATACTTTATTTGAAATATTTCAGTGAAAGTTGAACTTTTCTGATAAATTTCCTTGAAGAAAGATTGTGCCAAATTTCAGCAAAATTCATCCACTGGGAGTCGTGTTGTTTCATGGGAACAGACAGATGGACAGACAAACAGACACACATGGCAACAATAGTAGGTGATTTTCACATTATTGCTCATCTGAAAAGTATTAATAAACAATGTAGTCTAATATAACTGTTAAGGTTGTGTTAAACAATTTTCATTGGTTAGATAATACACAAGTTTTTCAGAAAGAACTGTAAACAAATAATATAACAGGAATGTTGTACTGAAGACTGTTATCATTCACCTATTCTAAGCTTATAAAGTAAAAAATTAATTACAAATATAAATCTACTTTGATTTGTATTGTATAGCAATAAAGTGTGAAAACTTCAAGGGGCGCAAACTTTTTGTAGACACTGTGGTGTATGTGTAACAAAGCCTATAATGTTGAAAGTAGCTAAAACCAGTAAAGCCTTCATGCATATTTACTTTGCTTATAGTGCTAGAATCTAATAGGTCTGTTATAGTTATCTGCAATAACCCAATTTCAGATGTATTACAGATTTACAGGTCAAATTCCATTACAACGAAGTGCCAGGGACCTAAAAAATATTTCGTTCTAATGAAAATTTCGTAGTAATGAGATTCTGTATTTGTCGCTATAGTGCTTTCTTTAACTTGCGTCCAGGAGTTTGCAATCATTTCAATATCTTCTTTCACATTCATTTTCATTTCCTCCTGTCTGCAAGCTATGCTGATGAGAATTTTTCTCAGCATTTCCTTTGTGATAATACATTTTCAGGGTGCAAATGATGCCCAAATCCAATGGCTGAAGCACTGCCGTGTAATTCGGTAGGAGGACCTCAACTCGAACATTATCTAAATGTAGAAGCATGCCGTGAGCAGCACAGTTATCAATCAGAAGCAGAATCTTCATTGTCTTCTTCTTCATATTGTGAGGTTTCTGTACTCTTTTGTGGAAAACAAGATGAATTGCTGAAGTGTGTCCCGAAGCGTGATTGCGGCATCTGTGGAAGATTGCTTGTCATAGTGCTGCAGCAAAAGAAGCAAATCTGAGCCAATCGCGGTCAAGTGCCTGTCATCGATGGGTGAGGCAAGGAACATTATAATATGGGATACAGTATTACTTGGCCACTAACCTGGCCACGACCCTGCCTGACTGCTGTGTCTGTGTATAGGAGAGTGGTAGATCCCACTATAATAAATAACCGTGCTATTCCTGTTTCAAGCTGAACAAAGCTGTTTTTGCTAAATTACTGAGACTCAGCCTCATGTTTTAGGGTGCAAGACAGAGATTCATGCGTCACAATATCCTTGTCAAGTTCTCACAGCCAGTTTCCCAAAATGTCTTGAGTCATCCAAGCTCGCTGATTTGCTTTATTCTCACAGGGAAGAAATGTAACACGCTTAAAACACAGAGGACTGGTTGATTTGCCAATAATGAGAGGAATAACTGCTTTTTTGACGCCTTCAAATGCAGCATACATTTGTGCTGATGCCCAAGGTTTGCAACCCGAGATTTTTCTTCTATTTTTGCTCGGCCTTTCAAGTTTTTTTCCTAATGAGAACTGTTGTTGTTTTTTTTTGCCTATCATTTCTATAAGAGGGTGACAATGAGTTAAATTCCAATGGATGTTTTTCAAATGTTGACGAGCAATAAGCAAAAAGGTATAACTGAAAACCACAAAAAACAAGCACAGCAAAAAAACAGTATTGGGAAAGTTCAAGAAAGAGAAACATTTATAATGTTTCTGTTTAGGGATCGTGTACAACTGAGCAGCGACCACAGAACTAACTCATTCTCTTGACTGCTTTGTGGATGATTCATTCAAGCATTTCAAGGTCTTTTGGGCACTTCGTTGTAATGAAAGTATCTGCTGAATGTATTTCGTAATAACAAGATTTTTATAGACCCTGTCTTATGGGGAAATTGTCGGGACCATAAAACACTTCATTGTAATGAAAATTTCGTTGTAAAGATATTTGTTGTAACGGAATTTGACCTGTTTAAAGTATGGGTTTTTTACCTCACACACCACTTTCTAACAGACAATTTAAGCACATGGCAGCTGAGCAAAGGAGTGCAAAAATATTTCTATGAGATTATCCATGTGTAGATCCACACTCTGAGTGAAAGATTTGATGCCTTTGCACTTTAACTTCCTGTATAATTGGAAAAAAAGCAAAAAAAAAAACCTCAGAAGAAGACACTGATTTGTGTCCAGTATTCTGTACTGTAACAAATAACTTAAGTTTGTATTGAAATGGTGTGCCAACATCAATAAATGCTCTTTAAATATGGTACTTTTAATAATATGTTCTAGAAGATCTACAGGTCTATAAGATATGAAAGGTTTAATTAGGAGGTTTTGAGTCTGTTGACTGTTTGTATCCCATGGTGGTTTGAACCAGCAGATGATTAGGTTGCTAAATACTTCTGAAATACATTTTTATTTTAATTGAGATTGTCTGTTTGCTGTTATACCTCTTGATTTTTCCATACTCTAGTTACAGTAAAGTAACTGTTTCATCTTCTTGAAGGGCATCTTGCAAGTATGTCATACGTGGTGTGTAGCGGAAATCATTGATAAATGCCATGGTGGCTAAAAGTACAAACTTCAGAACACATCTGCCAAAAAGAAGGTAAAAATTCCAAGGCAAAGAGGAACATTTTCTGTTTCTTAAATAGATATTCAGTACCATTTGTCCCTGAGCTACTAATGCCTTGCAGCTTTATTGGCTTTTAAATTTTGGCACAGTTATTTTTATTTTTCCAATAAAATGTCTGTCTTAATATAACTTTAAAAATTTGAGATACAGCTTAAGTGGCACATTATCAAGTTTCTTTAACTACAAAATGCTACAGCTCTACCTTTATTAGAAGGCTTCATAAAAATGTGGCACAAGGTTTGAAATCCCCCTGAGGGTGTCATCCAAGAATATACAAAAAGACAAGAATTTCAACTCTCATGGATCAAAGCAAAAATCTTCATCTTTTTCAGAGACTTCAATGCTGACCCTTTCAGACAGAATCACCTCAATTGTCAGGGCAATGTAAGTGGAGAGGTTGATTAATCTTGTGTGCCATAGATGATACATTGTACTGAGACTGTAAAATCCATTTTAATGTCACTGTGCAGAGTCATGTGGCTGTGAGCTGCACAATGAAGCAAGACAATTAGTGCCGCTTCCCTCAATCTAACATTAGCAGTGGGTTTTTCTCTAAGTAGTGATGGATGTGGATCCCTAGCCATTGATTTCCTGTATCTGGTCACAGGTATTATGATAAAGTGGAGTTTTTAAAGCACAACTGAATTAAAACATCTGATGCTATACTGACAATAGATGCATTTGCTAAAGAAATGTACAATAATATAGTATGTTCATCTACACATAAATAAAAGAATGTTGAATATCTATTTTGCTGTCACATACTTGTTTCATAATAAATATCAAATATCTATATCTTTACAGCATATATATGTCATAATTCGCTTTGCCTGATGCGACAAATAGACCTAGAAACTGTGGAAGCCACTAGGAAGAGAGTGGAGGTGCCTCCAATCCTGTTCTGTTCTTTCCAAGAGCACTGGACATAGGTAACTGCTGCTGGATGTGCAAGGCAGCCAACTCAGCAATAAGGACAAAAAGAAACGAATGTCCCTTCCTGTCACATGATCACAGAAGGAGATAAAAGGACAATTAGATTGACAGAATGTTATCTGATCTGAGGTCATCAATCAGTAAAGAAACTGACCGGAAAGAAAGCTTCAGACTGTTACATTCACATACCTTTGGATGTAATCAGAATGCTTAATTTGCTATTTAGGCACTTGGTGTTCTGAAAATGATTCCTGCCAATCTGTAAACTGGATGGGATAAAACAAAAAAGTGTGCAAAGATACTCTGTGTAAATAAATGGCTTGATATCAAACAGTATTTTAGTAGTGTTGTTCAGTAGGGTCAGCATACACAAATATCTAGATAGTTCACACACATGTATGTATATACATACAACAGCCTTTATAGGACAGATTTATCCATCTTTCGGCATGTGTCTTGGTTTATAGGGAGCTTTGTGGCGGAGTGGTGGCTCTGAGGCTAGGGATCTGCATTGGCAATTGGAAGGTTGCCGGTTCGAATCCCGTAAATGCCAATAGGGACTCTGCTCTGTTGGGCCCTTCAGCAAGGTCCTTAACCTGCAATTGCTGAGCGCTTTGAGTAGTGAGAAAAGCGCTATATAAATGCAAAGAATTATTATTATTATTATTATTATTGGCCTGCTCGGTCTGACTATAGATGTCCTCTCTTTGGGGAGCCAGGTTTAATAGCGCTCCGACTAGAATGGGTGCAGTCAATTGCCATCATGGGGCATCTTCCCCTAGCTGTGGAGGAAAAGACATGGTTAGCAACAGGTGGCGTAGGAGCATAACAAATTTGACAAGCAAGAGGAAACTATTTAATCCATAAAGCTTGTATGTTTAGTTTAGTATATCATCTAAATACTTCTTAAAGGTTGTCAATGTTTCTGCTTTAACTACTGTGGGGTGCAGCCCGGACACAGACAGGTAGACATGATGGTTTTACCACACACACCTTTATTTTACACTATATACAGAACAACAGTGAGCACAACCCAGTGCCGCAACACCAATCACCCCTTAAGTCCTGGCCAACACAATGCCTTTCCTTTCTTCTGGGCCGCCTCTTTCCTCTCCTCCTGAGCTCTGTCCACTTCCATCTGACTCTTGCTCCCAAATGGAGGGAGGCGGCCCCTTTTATTCACACCCTGATGGGCTCCAGGTGCTTCCCGACACTCCTCCGCTAACACTCCCCTGTGTGGCGGAAGTGCCGGCTGTGCACCTGGACGGACTCCGGGTGTCCCCGATTCTCTTCCCCCCAGCATTTCTGGGTGTGGCGGAAGTGCTGAGGTCCAGGGTTCCCAAGGCAGCGGGGCGCCCCCTGGCGGTGACTACGGGCCCCTACAGGGTTGAGCTTCCCAGCTCTGTACTCATGGCCCCCAACACAACCAGGGTGGTCGCCCCCTCGTGGTCTGGAGGAGGCACAAGCCCTCCTCCTGGGCATCCCAGCTGGGTACCACCCCCAGACGCGTGCCACACTACATGTCTTGATAATTTGTTCCAGATTACCACAACTCTGCATAAAGAAGTGTTTTCTGGCTTCAGTCCTAAATGTACATCCTGTTACTTTACACTGGTTTCCTCTAGTACATGATTCACCCTTAAATTGAAAGTATTCTGCTGGATTTACTTTATTAATGACTTTGAAATTTTTGAAGACCTGCATTAGGTCTCCACGCATTCTCCTCTTCTCAGACTAAACAGGTTTAATTCTCTGAATCAGAGTAGATAAAGGCAAGAGCATAAAATAATTTCCAAAGCATTGAGTATTTCCAGAAGCACAGTGGCTTCAATTATTATGAAATGGAAAAAGTTTGGAACCACTAGCATTCAGCTGTGTGCTGTAATGGGGCCGGCTTTACAAAGTTAGACTTTGAGGAATTGTGCTCCACCTGCTCCTTTGCAAGTTCTGTCCACTCGTGGGTTTTTAGCCACAGGAGCTTTTCATCGTGAACTAGCTGACCAAGTGGTTATTTCTCCGTCATCTCTGAATCGCTCCATGCCAGCTGTATAGGATGGTATTATTCGCTTGTCATCCAGATTGATAAGATTTCCTTACATTGGGGTTGAATTGGAAAACTTAAAAGCGTAATTTGCAGCAATGTCCATTTTCCAAATGTAGTCAGAGTTGTGAACTACAAGCAGATTGCTATTGCAACGGTGCCACACATATTACATCAACCAGGAATGAATCACCAAAAGATTGAGCTGGCATTACATCATATATAGCTGGAGAGCCTATTAAAACAGCAGCTCCGCACAGTCGCAGGTGCTTTTTCCAACTAATGTGGCAAAAGGCAAACAGTCCTTCTAAGGACAGCAAGTCACCAGAAAACAGCCATTTAAAGAGCAGAGAATCAATATGTTGTGGCACTCGGCATTAACGCTAAACTATAAAGGCGCCTTTAGAGAATGAATTTGGTTATGTAAATAGAAAGCATTTCCAATCTATTAATGTGCTGCTCTATAGTACACATAAAGTGTGTCGCATTGTGCATTGGACAGCGTTTTAACTTCATTTGAATGTAATTAGCAGAATGTTAAAACAGGTAATCAAATGCAGTATTTATTTTTTAACCAGTTCATTTAGTTTGTAGTCAATATCACATAGTAAGCCCTTATATTCTGAGTTAATTGGCCACATCTCTTACAGCATCCACTATTGCATTTTATAACTCCAGAACAACGTCTATCTGACCACTTCTTTTTTATTTCAGGCACTGTGTGACTTTCTGAACTTGAACTTTGGACCGTCTCCGCCACTCTGTAGCACTCCATCAATTTTCTTTTGTTGTTTATACCACTGCTTAACCAACAAATAGAACGTTTTTCCTTGCCTCCACTTCGCATTCGCTGTAATTCTTTTTTTCCATGTGTTTTTGCCATTGTCTTTTAACAAAGCACTGAAGAAAAGGGGCTATTTATATTGATTTGCATATTAAAATATGTAGGCGTGTGCACATATGTAAAATTTCATGTTTGTTGGGATTTGTAAAGGGGAAGTGCGTGGAACTTGGCTTGCAATCTAGAGTTTTGGGGGAGGCAGTGTCCTTGAAAATCTGCCTTTCCCCATCCTTCCATCGCAGGGACATCCCAGCTGGGTTGAGCTGCTGGCTGTCGCTTACAGCACATTTCCACTTTTGTCTGTACACCACTTTTTATTGTGAATTCTATGCACGGCGTTATACATGAGGCCCCAGGACTCTAAAGACTTGGACCTTCATCCTTTTGCAGCAATATTGGGGGTGCCACACACCCCATTCCGACAACCCAATTCTCTCCCAATCCATCTACTGACTTCATCATTGGCAAAGTCAAGATCAGTGAATCTTTCTTCACCAACAAATGCCCCACAGCCACTGGACCCCAACACCCTGCCAAACACCCAGTCCATGCAAGCACTGAACAGAGTAGGAACAAGAACACACGCCTGGCAAACCCCAGAGGCCCTGCTCCACTCTGCACAGCACTCACAGTACCAGTGAACAGGCCGGCCATAATGTCCAGCAACTTCGGGGGATACCGCAAAGTCTCAGGATGTCCCACAGGGCAGTTTGATCAACTTAGCTTTATGAAAATCAATAAAGGATACAATGAAACTCTGCTGATATACACACATTGTATATAATTTCAGTGTGTGTCTAGCCACATAGAAAATGCTGTGCATTTATTACCAGATGGTTTGTAGGGCCAAAGTAGGAGACGTCAAAAACCACACAAGGGCCATAACTATACAGTATATAGAGTGTGTGCACACACATACACTATGCAAGGCAAGGGCACATGAAACCCAAACAAGTTGGGGTCCTAGACGAGATAATTCCCATTTAATAACAGGTAGGGTGAGAGAAAGGCAAAATACAGCCTCAAGGCAGGACTGGTGCAGCCTTCAGCATCACTGTCATTGCTGAGATGTATTGGCTTGATCCTTTGACAGCAGTGAATAGGGTCTTATATCTTTCAATGTGTGGAAGAGGCGTATTGATGGATGGGGCTTTGCCAGGATCACAAGTCTTCTGGGTCAGCTACTTCCTGACTGCAGAGAGGATACAGACATGTGTTGTCCTATCCTCACTCAAATACTGTTCCTCTGAGTCTTCTTTCAGATGGTCTCCATAAATATTGTAGGATGTTAGATAATACACACATGTTTTACACATGTACACACTATATATATGTGCAATTATGTAAGCACATATACAGTATAAACACATCTAAAGTGTGAAATAAAGACAGGATTTTTCTTTTCTTATTTTTTTAATTTAATCTGAATACTTCACTTTAGTTACAATGTGCCTAATATAACCAGGCTTCTGATTTATTTTCTGTACTCTATTCTGAAACTTAAGATACTGAATATATTGCTGCTGTTTAAATTCAAAGCAAGTGACTTGTGTCATTCTGTCTGCAAATGCCAAGGATTCTCTGGCAAGATAAATAAAGTTAAAAGCAGATGTGCCCATGTGAATGGCAGCTTTTACTAGGCCACTGCTTGTAATGAATTTTAACCATTTTTGCTTGTTAGGTCTGATTGGTAAAACACTGTCAGTGCTTTTGGTGTCTTTCTGCTTAATTTGTGTTTTGTTGCTGTGTTTGTTTATGCCTTCAACCTAGAAAAAATAGATTGCTTTGTCAGCTGTGTAACAAACATTGAATGTAGGTTGTGAGTAATGTAATGGCATATGAAGATTATGTTTTTATAAAACATTAATGCACTCTGACTTGTGTCTTATAGTTCTTATTTTGTGAAGAAATAAGTCAATCTTTGTTGCATTATCAATCAAACAGTTTTTTGGTGTAATGCATTCTTTAAAATGGGTTTAGAATCGTACAATTAGGGGAGCAGTTCAATAAGCATTTTAAGGTGATCAGTTAAAAGCATCCATCCAGCCATCCATCCTCTTCCGCTTATCCAAGGTCGGGTCGCAGGGGCAGCAGCTTGAGCAGAGATGCCCAGACTTCCCTCTCCCCGGCCACTTCTTCTAGCTCTTCCGGGAGAATCCCGAGGCGTTCCCAAGCCAGCCGGGAGACATAGTCCCTCCAGCGTGTCCTGGGTCTTCCCCGGGGCCTCCTCCCGGTTGGACGTGCCCAGAACACCTCACCAGGGAGGCGTCCAGGAGGCATCCTGATCAGATGCCCGAGCCACCTCATCTGACTCCTCTCGATGCGGAGGAGCAGCAGCTCTACTCTGAGCCCCTCCAGGATGACTGAGCTTCTCACCCTATCTTTAAGGGAGAGCCCAGACACCCTGCGGAGAAAACTCATTTCAGCCGCTTGTATTCGCGATCTCGTTCTTTCGGTCACTACCCATAGCTCATGAACATAGGTAAGGGTAGGAACTTAGATCGACTGGTAAATTGAGAGCTTTGCCTTACGGCTCAGCTCCTTTTTCACCACGACAGACCGATGCAGAGCCCGCATCACTGCGGATGCCGCACCGATCCGCCTGTCGATCTCACGCTCCATTCTTCCCTCACTCGTGAACAAGACCCCAAGATACTTGAACTCCTCCACTTGGGGCAGGATCTCGTTCCCAACCCTGAGAGGGCAATCCACCCTTTTCCGGCTGAGGACCATGGTCTCGGATTTGGAGGTGCTGATTCCCATCCAAGCCGCTTCACACTCAGCTGCGAACCGATCCAGAGAGAGCTGGAGATCACGGCCTGATGAAGCAAACAGGACAACATCATCTGCAAAAAGCAGGGACCCAATCCTGAGTCCACCAAGCCGGACCCCCTCAACACCCTGGCTGCGCCTAGAAATTCTGTCCATAAAAGTTATGAACAGAATTGGTGACAAAGGGCAGCCCTGGCGGAGTCCAACTCTCACTGGAAACGGGTTCGACTTACTGCCGGCAATGTGGACCAAGCTCTGACACCGATCGTACAGGGACCGAACAGCTCTTATCAGGGGGTCCGGTACCCCATACTCTCGGAGTACCCCCCACAGGATTCCCCGAGGGACACGGTCGAACGCCTTTTCCAAGTCCACAAAACAGATGTACACTGGTTGGGCGAACTCCCATGCACCCTCCAGGACCCTGCTAAGGGTGTAGAGCTGGTCCACTGTTCCACGACCAGGACGAAAACCACACTGTTCCTCCTGAATCCGAGGTTCGACTATCCGACGGACCCTCCTCTCTAGAACCCCTGAATATACTTTTCCAGTTAAAAGCAACCAATGCTAAATATACAAGAAGCAAATTTGTTGTGCTTAATAAAGAGTACTTAATATTCAGAGTGTTTTGTTACTATATATATATATATATATACTAGACAAAGAGCCCGTTTCGACAACGTAAGATGAAACGGGCATGAGTGGAATAGTAAGTAATAAGTATAAGCACCACAAACCTGATGTACTGTAGGTGTATTGAATGAATGCGTAATTAGGCCTGGAGCTGTAGTCGAAATCGCCTTTCAGGCCTCTAGAGCTTTAATCGAAGTCGCCTTTCTCTTTGAATTTTTGCGGCCGTAAATCCGCCGCCTGCTGCAATGTTGGTCAAAATTGCCTTTCTCTTTGCATTTTTGCGGCCGTAAATCCGCCGCCTGCCACGATGATAGTCGAAGTCGCCTTTCTCTTTGAAGTTTTGCGCCTGTAAATCCGCCGCCTGCCGCGATGTTGGTCGAAGTCACCTTTCTTTTTGAATTTTCGCGGCTGTAAATCCGCCGCCTGCCGCGATGTCGGTCTTGTAAGGTTTTTCGGGCAGCTGCGCAGAAGGCGACTGCGCATTCGGCTTCAGACATGCGCAGAAGGCGACTGCGCATTTGGCTTCGGGTTGGACCCTGCCGCGATGTTGGTCGAAGTCACCTTTCTCTTTGAATTTTCGCGCCCGTAAATCCGCTGCCTGCCGCGATGTCGGTCTCGTAAGGTTTTTCGGGCAGCTGCGCAGAAGGCGATTGCGCATTCGGCTTCGGACATGCGCAGAAGGCGACGTGCGCAGAAGGCGACTGCGTATTCAGCTTCGGACGAACGTGAGTAAGTGAGTGAGTGAGGAGACTGGCAAATAATATATAAGATATATATATATATATATATATATATATATATATATACATATAGTTGTGAAAGAAGCCCGGACACAGACAGACACTGAGACACACAGAAGTCCAAACAAATGCTATTTATTTTTCTCTGCACAACACACACAGTGCATATACCACAATAAAACTTAGTCCTTGTCTCTTTCTTTCCTTCTCTTCTGCTGCCTCTACTCATCTCATGAAAGCTCTGTCCTCTGCCACCTGACTCAGGCTCCCTGAATAGAGTGAGGCGGCCCCTTTTATGTTGCATCCAGATGTGCTCCAGGTGCACCCCGATGAACTTCCTGGTGCATTTGGTTTCTCTTCCGGCAGCACTTCCTGGTGTGGCGGAAGTGCTTCCATCCAGGGCTCATCCAGGCGGCCCCTGGCGGTGGTCATGGACCCCAACAGGGTTGAGCTTCCAAGCTCCCAATCCGTGGTCCTGATGTAATCCGGGGGGGTGCCCTCTTGCGCCCCGGGGAAGATATTGCCCCTCTCCCAGTCCTTCCCTTCTTCAGGCATCCCGGTGGGTAAGGTCCCCGGTTGTCTGCCACAATATATATATAGTATATACCGACATATACATGCATATGCATGCACACATGCGCACACACACACACACACACACACAGAGGTTATATATAGTTTATATTGTAAATACAGATGCTGAATAAACTGCACAAAAGACTGCTACATTGTACGATAGGGTTTTTTTTTTTATAATTTTCACTAATTACACCAATTAATCAAGTTAATTCAAATATACAATAATAATGATTATTTAAAACATACATAGTACAGTATGTTCTCTTAATAATGTGACTAATGCATTCCTGTAAAAACTTACATTAAGCAAAATCACATTATAGAAAATACAAGTCCTATGGGGAAAATAAAGTTTGAAAATGAAGGGGGAAAACCACTCAAAAACTTTGTAAGTTAAGCACAACAAAAATATATACTGTATATCAATTAATCATAAAAGAAGCACAGTATTTACCTTGAAAAATTCTGTGAAGTTCACTGGGTGAAGTGGTTGTCAAAAGGTTGCTGCTGATGGGTAATAGTGAAGGTGGTGCGGGAATTTTCATTTGGTGTTGGAATTGCTCAAAATATTGTGACACCAGAATTTCAAGGTTGAGGTGCATTGTTTGTCTTAGGTGCCTGTATTCATGGCTTGAAATAAAAATCCACATTCTGTTGCTTCGCCTACACACTCTTTTCATATGACAGCTGTTTGTAGGACTCCAAATGTGAATGAATGCCACGTACGGAAATGTGGCTATGTTCAGCATTAAAATCATTATCTTCAACCTACTGCACAGTTTTTTCAATAGAACTTAGATAGTTGTGACGTACAGTAATTAGCTGTCTCAAACGACACTACATTTTCATTGTCTTCTTCAGCATTGCTTTCTGCAACAAGCTTTAATGCTGGATGTTGTTCTAAATACAGCACTTTAACTTTTTCAGTATTGCTCCTGATGGTAAACAGAGTTGATTCCTTAATACCAGTGCCTCTCACGATATCACATGTTCTCTATTTCTTTTGAAACATTTTATTAATTCAAGCTTCTCCTAAATACTCAGATCTTTGCTTTTGCACTTACAACTTGAATTTGTTGACCCTGAATGCTTAGACATATTTTCAGACGTTGAAAGAACGTTTTTTTCGTTATAAAACTTTACATGATTGGAAACAATAGAAAATCAAACCTAAATGTAAACTATGCAGTGAACTGAAGCAGTGGGATGTTGTAAGCTTAAATACACATGTGTTAAGTGTATTCCTACATGGTTCATTAAGTTGGGTGACAATTTTTGCATTCACGGTCTGAAAATCACATATAAACAATTGTAGTGTAGTTGGATACTAATATATTGATTGCATTGGAATGAAATTGCGTTGTGAAGACATATTATAGGAGGACATACTGTAATACACATGCAATTCAAGAAATGCTATGGTTGTACAGTGTATGCTGATTAGTTCAGCAATTAGACAAAGCCTTGGAGTGCTTTTGCTCCTCCTCTTCTGTGGGAAGGTCCACCTGCAGTGCCGCAGCACCTTGACGTCAGTGCAGTTTTAAGTCTGTATACTCAGGATGGACATTTTCTGCACATAGATAAGCAAACATCGAATGGCAACTGCAGAGGACTATGTGTATTATTCTTTCTTTGTCCTGGAAGATGGTGGAAGTAATTCAATTAAAAGCACTGGTTTAACTCACAAAACTTGTTGTTTATTAACAAGCACATGTTCGTCATTCCTCGCTGTAACTATCAAAGTGTAAACAAATAATGTAGTACATCATGGGCGGCTAAAGACACAAAAGCACCACTTTTGGATAAACAACATGCTCATCAGGAAAATAAGGTAGAAGAAAAGTATGAATTACAACTGAGGATTAACATGTCAATTAAACAAAATAAAAAGGGAAAAAAAATCGAGATGTGTTTTAGTGATGTAAGACTATTAATTGTTGTTACAGTGGTTGTGAACTATCGTGCATCATCCTTTGAATTAGAAAAGAAAAAGTCCAGATGTGGTTCCTGATGGGAAGAAGAAAGAGGGGGGTGCTATTTTCTTCTTCTTCTTCTTCTTCTTCTCTCTCACTAGCTCAGAAGAGTTGTCAAAAAAAACATGAGTTTTTCATTATATTGGGCTCTGTGCAGTTTTTCCTCTCGTTAAACCCAGTTGCCTCAGGTCACTCAGGCACGCTTACAGCGGTGGCAGCGGTTACTTCAGAACGGAACATATAACAGGAAATTAACAAGGTGTCAGAAGACTTAATTTACTGACAGTACTGTTTTTCCTTACATTGCAGTAATCCATGTTAGTTGTGTAGTGTTTGGGGGAGACTGTGTATAATTGTATAATAGATAACTAAGAGATATACAATCTGTCATGTATTGAACTGTTTAGAAAAAAAATCTTCTCATCAAAAGATTATAAATTTAAGTACAAATTAGATGACACTGATCTACGTCCTGTTAAAATTGAACTGCCTCCGGCTTTCAAGGGCGATGACAGTCAGTGTTTTCTCCAAAAGGCTAGGCGATTTGAAATTGCCGGGCGCACACTATGTGGAGTCAGTAAGGACAGCTTCTTTTATAAGACAACATTATCAACCCTGCTACCTACACACTTAGCGTGGGGTAATCTTTTCAGAGTAGAACAGGCTGACTATGACAGTGTTAAAGAGAAACTGCGGGCAGCATTCGCACAGAAGCAGATTATTTCCTACTTCCAAACGTGTTAATGCTTTGCCACATTGGGCCAATGAGAACTTGGAAGTTTTTGCCACTGAGATTACTAAACTAGTGCTTGAAGCATTTCCAGGTAATGGCATAAATGGACAGAATGGAGAAAAATTTAGACGCTTTCTGGCTGTGTGCTACAAATATGGAAGAAGCATTTGTAATTACCGGCTGATGTGAAAAGGCAAGAGAGGCTCTACTAGACTCTTTCAAATGATGCAACAACGTACAGGCCTCAGTATGCAAAAGTCTTATGTTAATACGATGACTGAATTGAACCAGCCTCAGAGTATAGTGGCAGATTTAACAACAAAACTGGACGATTTACAAACAGAGGTGAGGCAATTAAGAGCATCTAGTGAGAAATATTAGGCAGTTCGAGGGAAGGTTCACAGGGGAAGACATTCTTCTCCAAACTACTCTGAAGACCAGTACAGTCACAGAGTAGGTGTGAATATTGCACTTGTCCATTTAATGCTGCTGAAGGCCATTCATCAGGGTCACCCATTCGTAAAAAAGGAGCACTTACCAGATCATCAATCACAGGAATATATAGACAGGGATTTTCATCCTAGGGCACATGGGAGCCTCCACAGAGATGCTAGGAGCTGGCACCCTAGACAAAGCACTAGCCTTAGATCAAGAAGTGAACATACTGGCAGGAAAAAAAGCAGGGGTGTTCAATTTCTTTTACTAGGGTCCTTCACCTGCAAATGCAAAGGGGAAGTTGGGTGATTTCCATTGACTGGTGTTGTGGCCCAGACTCTAGTTTATATTGCTCAAGGCCAGCCTACTGACTCTGAATCAGATATAGAATGCGTAGCAACAGAACATGTGACACCTTCTCAGAATGTCGAGACCCCCACTGCATTTATTCAGGGTATTGTTGAAGGAACGGTTATTGACATACTCATTGACACAGGCTCACATGTTTTACTCATAAACAATAACTTCAAATTGAGTGTACCCACATGGAGGAAACATAACCTGTCTAAAAAACTATCTTTTAGCATGAGCAGTAAATGGTCAGTTATTGGACAGTTTGTGCACAATTAACTTGACAATACACATTGGTTCAGTCATCTGGCAGCATGAAGTGGATGTAATATGTGAAGCTACTCAACCCTTGCTATTGGAGTGGGAATTTATTGTCAAACATCATGCAGTTATAGACACAATTAAGTGTGAACTGAGTTGTGGAATATATAGACTCCACTGTTGTGTAAAAAAGATACGGTGCCAGACTGTGATAATGAAACTGTTATGTCCACTGTTACTGTGCCACCTCTAAGTGAAAATATTGTGTCAGCATGCTTGGAGTCACCAGGTTTTTCCTCATTCCCTCCTGTTAATTACATAGGCTATTTAGAATCTAATCTAATACTATAGAAAACATGAAGTTGGTAGTGGAACGCACAGTTGCAACAGAAATAAGGTGGTTTTGACGGTTGTTTTCCTTAATCCTACTGAAAAGGATGTAACCCTACATCAAGGCTCCATATTAGGTCAATTTTACAGTACCACAGACGAGGATGTTATTTCAGTTTTGGCTGATGTGTTTAGTGTGTTTGAGCCTCCGCTTTTAAAAGCTTTGGACTCTCCTGCTCTTTCCCCAGAGCAGAAGGAACAATTAGCTGTCTTGCTACAAGAGTTCAATGCCATTTTTGGCATGACTCCAAGGGATACAGGCCACTGCAAATTGATTAAACACCATATTAGAACTGGCCATAATCATCCTATAAGACAGCAAGCTTACAAAACAACCCCTTTTAAATGTCAAGAAATTCACAGGCAAGTTTCAAAGTTGTTATCTATGGGTGTAATAGAGGAGAGTTATAGTCCTTAGTCTTCGGCAGTAGTATTAGTTAAAAAAAATGGTGAGCGGAGTGTATTACCAAAAACGTAACAGTGTTAACAATAAAACACTCCCATCCACTTCCACATGTGGATGACACCTTAGACGCACTAGCTTTTTTCTGCTTGGTACAGAACTCTCAATTTTTCCAGCAGTTATTGGCAGGTAGAGGTTGCAGAAGAAGACAGAGAAAAGACTGCATTCAATACAAGATGTGGTCTGTATCAATTTAGTGTCATGACAGTGGGCCTTCCAGGTGTGTGTTTTTTATTTAGACAATATTTTAATTTATAGTAAAACTTCTGAAACTCATTTGAACCATCTAAGAGAAATATTTTCCAGGATTAAAAGTGACAGACTCCAACTTAACTCAACAAAATGCTACTTAGCATGTGATTATGTAATCTTCTTGGGACACGTCATTTCCATGGAAAACTTGAGACCTGATCCTAGGAATACTGATTATGTTAAAAAACGGCCAGTCCCAGAGTCAGCTGCGGAGGTCTGTGATTTTCTTGGACTTCTTTCTATAGATTTGTTAAATCATTTGGTCATCATACTGCTCCTCTGCACCACCTTACTGAGAAATACATTCCCTTTCAACAACTGAGTGTCAAGCACCCTTTAACTATATATGCCAGCTGCTAGCACAAGAGCCAGTTACTACAATGCCAAACTTCAGCATTCCTTTTTGCTTTGTGCCCTCCCCCACCATAACCTGTCATCTATGGGGGAGGACAGAAAGCTTTAGAATCGTCAAGAATTTTGATCTTCGGTTTTCGATTGATTTCAGTGTTTTAGGGACCCCTGATACCAAAAACATCAATATCTTGATGATGGGTGTGTGTCTGTCTGTGTGTCACCATTTCTTGAGGACGAGCAAAAACTCGAAACTTAAGCCTGTTATGAGATGACGATGTGGTGATTAGCTTTTTGAGCCAAATCAGGCAAGAGAAAAAGGCACTCTAGAGGAACCCTCAAATACCATAATTCTTAACTTAATTATGAATTCTTCTTATCAATTGCTATCATAATGATCTGTTTTATGATCAGAAAGATCAGCATCAGAGCGCTAAATAATTGCTGAAATGTTATAGAATAGTTTGGGTTCCTAGGGCGCAAAGCCTACTGACACTCACGTCCACATTTTTTCTTCTTTATATACAGTAGATGCATCAATTACAGTAGTGGCAAAGGCACATAATAGAATGGAGAAAGACTACTTCAGAATAGAAATGGGCAACATATGAAAGGGAATTGTGAGCTATAGTATGGGCTGAGCATCAGTTTAAGCAATATTTTGGCATGCAGCTGTTCATCATTATTACTGACCATAAACCTTTGCTAGTTTTGAGGCATATCCCTCTAGGTAATGATGCAATTGGACACCAAAGCCACTAGACCTTAGAATTTTTTTTCTCCATTTCCTCTGGGGAAAATGTAGATAACATTTGTGTGTATGCAGTGGAGTCTGATACTGACCTTATTAATTTTAAAGACACACTCCTATAATTTCTTCCAACTCTTATTGTGACACTGCTTACACTCTACAAATTCTGCCTTCAGTTGAGCCAGCAGGGTCAAAGCCACCATTCTTACCTGCTGGAATGCTACCAAACCATGACGTCATTGATCTATTATTTCACAATGACATATATATCAGACAGTCTCAAAGAACAGACCCAGATATAGGCAGAGTTATTAATTGATTGTCTGCTTTTGAAAAAAGACCTGTGCACTGGAAACTGGCTAGTCCATCATCAACTTTGGCTCAACTCTGAGCTGAGTATCAACATCTCACCTTGATCAATGGTATCCTCTATCGTACAATAACAGCCCCAGATATGCAAACACAACTAATCCAAGTAGTTGTCAATAACTTAGTGCTGGAGCTCCTGGAATATCTGCAGTGTGTTACTGGCCAACCATGCACAGGGACATACAGTGGGGCAAAAAAGTATTTAGTCAGCCACCAATTGTGCAAGTTCTCCCACTTAAAAAGATGAGTGAGGCCTGTAATTTCCATCATAGGTATACCTCAACTATGAGAGACAAAATGAGAAAAAAAAATCCAGAAAATCACATTGTCTGATTTTTGAAGAATTTATTTGCAAATTATGGTGGAAAAAAAGTATTTGGTCAATAACAAAAGTTCATCTCAATACTTTGTTATATATCCTTTGTTGGCAATGACAGAGGTCAAACGTTTTCTGTAAGTCTTCACAAGGTTTTAACACACTGTTGCTGGTATTTTGGCCCATTCCTCCATGCAGATCTCCTCTAGAGCAGTGATGTTTTGGGGCTGTCGCTGGGCAACACGGACTTTCAACTCCCTCCAAAGATTTTCTATGGGGTTGAGATCTGGAGACTGGCTAGGCCACTCCAGGACCTTGAAATGCTTCTTACGAAGCCACTCCTTCGTTACCCGGGCGGTGTGTTTGAGATCATTGTCGTGCTGAAAGACCCAGCCACGTTTCATCTTCAATGCCCTTGCTGATGGAAGGAGGTTTTCACTCAAAATCTGACGATACATGGCCCCATTCATTCTTTCCTTTACACAGATCAGTCGTCCTGGTCCCTTTGCAGAAAAACAGCCCCAAAGCATGATGTTTCCACCCCCCATGCTTTACAGTAGGTATGGTGTTCTTTGGATGCAACTCAGCATTCTTTGTCCTCCAAACACGACGAGTAGAGTTTTTTCATCTGACCATATGACATTCTCCCAATCCTCTTCTGGATCATCCAAATGCTCTCTAGCAAACTTCAGACGGGCCTGCACATGTACTGTCTTAAGCAGGGGGACACGTCTGGCACTGCAGGATTTGAGTCCCTGGCGGCGTAGTGTGTTACTGATGGTAGCCTTTGTTACTTTGGTCCCAGCTCTCTGCAGGTCATTCACTAGGTCCCCCTGTGTGGTACTGGGATTTTTGCTCACCGTTCTTGTGATCATTTTGACCCCACGGGGTGCGATCTTGCGTGGAGCCCCAGATCGAGGGAGATTATCAGTGGTCTTGTATGTCTTCCATTTTCTAATAATTGCTCCCACAGTTGATTTCTTCACACCAAGCTGCTTACCTATTGTAGATTCAGTCTTCCCAGCCTGGTGCAGGTCTACAATTTTGTTTCTGGTGTCCTTTGACATCTCTTTGGTCTTGGCCATAGTGGAGTTTGGAGTGTGACTGTTTGAGGTTGTGGACAGGTGTCTTTTATATTGATAATGAGTTCAAACAGGTGCCATTAATACAGGTAACGAGTAGAGGATAGAGGAGCCTCTTACAGAAGAAGTTACAGGTCTGTGAGAGCCAGAAATCTTGCTTGTTTGTAGGTCACCAAATACTTATTTTCCACCATAATTTGCAAATAAATTCTTTAAAAATCAGACAATGTGATTTTCTGGATTTTTTTTCTCATTTTGTCTCTCATAGTTGAGGTATACCTATGATGAAAATTACAGGCCTCTCTCATCTTTTTAAGTGGGAGAACTTGCACAATTGGTGGCTGACTAAATACTTTTTTGCCCCACTGTAGACAACTGGTGTAAGCAATGCTATGCTTGTCAAAGATGGAAATCCCCAGTGCCCAACACTGGGCACCCATGGGAGGTGTTCTTGCAGTCCTTCAAATTCAAAGGATTGCAGTCCACCCTTTGGAGCTGCCTGTGACTTCCAAGGGTAATTGTTATGGACATGTAGTGAAGGACTATTTTACAAAATGTGTTAATCTTTAGGCTCTTTTTTTCAAAGTCTATTATAGTAGTAAAATGCCTATTTAACCATTATACTTGTGAACATGGAGCACCAGAAATATTACATACTGACCTGGGGAGGCAGTTCGAATCTGAAATGCTAAGACTATTTGTCATCATTTGGGTATTAAAAAGACAAGTCCCTCATCATATAAGGTCAGATGGCATTGTTGAAAGACTCAACAAAAATTCTAATAGATCAGTTGTCAAAATCTAGCTATCTAACTCTGGTGAATGGGATGATTATTTGGCTCAAGTTTCTTTTCCATACAACACTTCCACACATGCTAGTACTGGATATACTCCATACTTCCTCACACATGGGCATGTGGCTAGGATGCATTCAGATGTCTGCATTGGTCACCCTTGCCCAGAAATCTTGGCTGCTGAATCCCCATCCATGTTTGATTTCTGGAATACTGAGTTGGTTGGAGACTGTTTTTAACCTGACTTTACAAATTTTTACACTGCAAATGCAAAAGAAAAGTCTTATCATGACACTAAAAACACGTCATGAACCATACAAAATTGGTGAACTAGTATAGATGAGCATTCCTATAGAAAGTAAATGGTCCCTTTCAAATAAAGCACAGTTTGGACACAGGAAATGGTGAAACTGGCACTGTATGCCAAATACACTGCCCATTTGACATTGATAGTCACTTTCAGACTGTTCATTACAATAGGCTGAGGCAATACACCTTGCCCATGCCGCCTACCACTCGAGACAGCATGCCTCTGATATCTTCACCTAACATTGAATTTCCAGTATCACACTCCCGGGAAAGTTGGAATTCTGGGGATCCCTCCACTGATTTTGCTACTCAGTATGGTCCTGCAACTGATCATCCCTTAGAGACTGGGCTGTCAGGGAGACAGGATACTGCTAAATATTTACCAGCTAACCTGCCTGGTAAACAGCAGGTTTCTTCATATGGCAGGCATATTAACTCTTTCAGGGTGGATGTTGACTTTTGTCAATCAGCTGTAAACAGTGACAAAACCCTCATTTATGTTTTAGTTGGACTCTCTTTGCTAGAAGGAAAGTTAACGTCATTGGTTTGACTGAGATTCCCTGCACTTGTGTGAGTAGCGAGGAACAAACAGCGGCAAAAATGGCATCGACGTCTGACAAGAGATCGAAGCGAATGCATAAAGCAAAATACTCTATATAGATGACATTTTGTATAGTGTCTTTGAAATGGACTCTGGCTTTGTCAAACTCAGATTTTGATATAAGTAATCGAAAATGAATGTGAGGTACCAGCATCAGCTGATCGGTCCCCAGCTAATCGTGGTGTTGAACAGGTTTGTGTAGGTGACGTGCCTACGGAAATGTTCACCTGGGAGGACAGCCACTTACAAGGACAAGAGGTACAAACCAGATTTTGATACACTGCAACTGCAACCGCCACTCCTGCCACGTGAAGACAGCCTGTCAGCCGGCCTGTCGTGCATTCCTGGTGAACTGGCAGCCATGGCATGCAGTGACAGACGTTTTATGTGAAATCTTTGCTTTGTGTACGTTTCAAAAAACTACGTGTTTTGTGGAAAAATATTCAGCCCTCAAAGAGTTAAGTTACCTGGCTATATAAAGGATTTTACAACATAAATGTTGTTGAGCATATCTTGCTCAGAGTTAATTACAAAAAATAAGGCTAGGACACCAATTTAAATTTATTGAACTTAGTTTTGGTACTGTTCATTTTTTTTTTTACCTTTTTTTGTTGTTAATGTAATGTTAATGTTAATTCTCAACTAGAACAGCATTTCATTCTACTTGCAACTCTATGTCAACATAAACAAAAAAAAAATGTAGGCTTATTCTGTATTTTGTTAATGACACAGTATTCACTGGGAAAAAAACAAGGACTTTTTTTGATGGGGAAGGTGGGGGAGTGTAAGACTGTTAATTGTTGCTGCAGTGGCTGTGAATTATCACGCATGCTCCCTTGAATTAGAAAAGAAAAATAATCTGAATGTGGTTCCTGGTGGGAAGAGGAAAGAAGGGGATGTTATTTTTTTTCTTCTCTCTCACTAGTTCAGAAGAGTTGTGAATAAAAGGCTAGTGTTGTTGTATATTGGGCTCTATACAATTCTTGCTGTTCTCAAATCCAGTTGCCTCAGGTCATTAAGGCACGCTGACAACAATCCAAAGCAAGTTTGGAAAGTTCTTAAAAAAATCACAGGACTGGATTTCAAAAAAAAAAGTGTGAACTTTCCAATAGACAAGGACCATAAACTTTTAGTAAATGAGCTTAATAAATGTTTTTATAAGATAAGATGTCAGTACCCATTATGCACAAGTAAGAGAGATGCTCTGTAAAAACCAGACATGGAGAAATCTTTGCAGCAAGTCAAAACCCACAGAGTAGTGGGGCCACATGGCATATCAGGTTGGCTCCTGAAGTCTTGTTTAAGCAGCTCTCTCCACTTTTTCCATTTGATTTTTAACTGGGCGATTATACTGGAGCTGTGGAAACAGTTAGTCATTACCCCAGTTCATAAGGTCTCAAGGCCATACGGTCTGAATGACTACAGGCCAGTGTCATTCACTTACATTCCAACAAAATGCTTTGAATATTTAGTGAAGAACATTTTAATGACAGAGACAAAGTCATTCCAAGATAACTACCAATTTTCTTACTGTGCAAATAAATGTATGGAAGATGCTTTACTGTTACCCAACGTCAGATCTACACTTTTAAGCCTGGTTCATATGTCAGCATTCACTACCATCCTGCCTCACATACTGTACTGATTCAGAAACTGAACAGTACGAATGTTAACCCATTTATTACAATGTGGATTCAGGACTGACTTTCTTTTAAATCATTCACAGATGTACAAAGTACAAGGATGTGTTTTATCACTATTATTATTTACATTCTACATAAGTGACCTAAAACAGAACAATGAATATTATACCATTATCAAGTATGCTGATGACACCATGCTAATAGAATACATATCTGTGGAGGATGAAATGCATTATTTAAGTCAAAGGGGCTGTTTGGTAAACTGGTGCAATAAGAACCATCTTACTCTGAATGTCAAAAAGACAAAAGAAATTATATTTGACTTTAACGGGCAGAAATTTGTAGAGGTAGAAATAGTAACTGAATATAATGTAGATGTCCCAGAGGATGGATAGGCATCCCGCCCGGTATGTAGGTGAGTACCTTAACCGGCCGGGATTCCATAACAGAAGATTGGAATAAATGGGGGCAGTACTCCCCCATTTATTCCAATGGAAGCTAGAGGTTAGAGAGGATGCTGGCGTTGAATGCTCGCCGCTTCTCCCTCTGAGTCTATTACTAATATTACTTATATATTACTAATTTACTGTTTTACTTTTAGTTTTAGTTAGAAAGTTTTGTACTTTTTCTGAAAGCTTTCTTGTACTGTTTTACCGTCTGCCGTGGATTTTACGGATTTTATCAAGTTTTAGCTGTCTACTCACCTGTTGCCCAGATATGCTGTTTTACCGTTTGCCGTGGATTTTACGGATTTTATCAAGTTTTATCAAGTTTTTTGTTGTCTACTCACCTGTTACCCGGATATACTGTTTTACCGTCTGCTGTGGAGTTTATGGATTTTATCAAGTTTTATCAAGTTTTTGCTGTCTACTCACCTGTTGCCCGGATATACTGTTTTACTTTCTGCTTTGGATTTTACGGTGCTGTCTGGATAGCATCCCTCCCTCCCTCCCTCCCTCTTCGGTCAGAATGGCATTCAGCTATTCCAGCTCACAACTCCGCCGACTTAATCCCGCAACCACTCCTGAAATTAACATCCCCATCATTAAAGAACTTGGACTCCTCGTTACACTCATAGAGGTTCCGGTCGAAAGTTCATCTTCCATAACCAGCCAAAGTGCTCTGCTACCAACATTCCATCTTTCTGGTCATCTGTCCCACGTCTGATGCGTCATCAGAGCACCGTTGCTCCAACTACTATCAACACTGGAAGTATTGCGAGATCTCTGCACTCCAGCATGGGAAACACCCGAGCCATTGAGAGAAACATCGCGAGATCCTCACATCCCTAGCTGGATTTATTTTGTGGAGTGGTTTCTAAGCTGCGTGGAGTGGATTTTAATGTTTTGTGACCTGTACAGAGATTTACTCCACAGTCATTGGTCAAATTTGAACTGTTCAACTCTCAATCCATCAGCAATAAATCCATACTGATTGAAGAACACATCAGGGAGAAAGAACTTTACTTCATGTGTCTGACAGAAACCTGGCACCAGTCAGAGGTTTACTCTGCCCTAAATGAAGCCTGTCCACCTGGCTACAGTTACTTGGAGGCAGCAGCACTGGGCGTGGTGGTGGCCTAGCTATCATCCACCGTCAGGACCTGGGGTTGTCCCCTATCTCGATACCTGCAACATCTTCCTGCGAGTGCCTTGCATTTAAATGTAAGCCCCCTTTTCCCATGACTGTTCTCCTTATCTATCGACCTCCAAAACCCAACTCTACCTTCATCCCGGAAATGACTGATCTTCTCACAACACTCTGTGCTACCTCTGTCAACATCATAATCCTAGGAGATATAAATATTCATGTTGACAATCCCACAGGTTATCTCACTGTTGACTTCCTTGAGCTGCTAGATTCTCTCAACCTTCAACAACATGTTGATGTCCCCACACATTCTAGGGGTCACACACTTGACTTGGTCATTTCAAACTTTGCCCCAATCAGTAACCTACAGGTATATGATCTTGGTATTTCAGACCACAAAGTAGTGTCAATGGAGCTGCCCTTTTTCTCCCCCCGTACCAAACCAAAATGACAGATCCATTTCAGAAATCTGAAGAACATCAATGTGGATGCCTTGGCCCTGGACCTTAAACTTCTTTCCTCTGACTTTACCAGCTCCCTCTCTGTTGCTGACCTCGTGGATTTCTACAACCAGTCCCTGAGCAGTCTCCTGGACTTCCACGCCCCCTTAACATCCAGGTCCATCTCATTCTCGTGCGGCGGCTCAAGGCCTCTGGGCTGACTGTCCACAAACAGGCTTACAGGGAACACAAGAGGGCGTATGCAGAAGCTCTGAAGGTTGCACGGTCCAGGTTTTATTCCACCATCGTCAAAAACAGCTCCAGGAATCCCAAAAAACTTTTTTCAACTATAAATCACCTTCTCAAACCACCTTCACCTGCTCACTCTGAGGCCACCTATGAGAGGTGCAACATGCACATCAATTTTTTCAAACAAAAAGTTGATAACATCCGCTTACACCTCTCCACTATGGATATCCTGCCCTCCCCAACTGTCGACCCACTGTCTGAGACTGTCCAGACCCTTTGCTCCTTCTCTGTTGCCACACGGGAAGAGGTGGAGGACGTCATCAGGAAAATGAAATCATCTACCAGTTCCCTGGACCCTTTTCCCTCAGCCCTGCTGAGGGCCAACATCTCTGCCGTCTCTCCACTTATTACCAGGATTATAAATCATTCCCTTCTGGCTGTTCATATTCCTTCTGCAAAAAAAACTGCTGTCATCAGACCTCTACTGAAAAAACCCACCTTGGAATCTGAAGTTCTCTCTAACTATAGGCCCATCTCCAATCTTCCATTTCTCTACAAAGTTCTGGAAAAAAACAGTTGCAGCACAACTTCATGATCACCTCAAACTGAATAACCTGTTTTTTGAAAAGTTTCAGTCTGGTTTCCGCCCTGGCCATAGCACCGAAACAGCCTTGGTCAGGGTCACAAATGACCTTCTGATGACAGCAGATACTGATTCCCCTTCTCTACTCATTCTCCTTGACCTGACAGCTGCTTTTGACACAATAGACCACAACATCCTCCTTCACCGCCTGCAATACACTATTGGACTCTCAGGAAATGTTTACAACTGGTTCACATCATACCTGACTGGCAGAACTGAGCATGTTGCCCTGGGCAGCGCAAAATCTCACACCCACAACGTCACCTGTGGTGTCCCACAGGGCTCTGTGCTAGGTCCCATCCTTTTCACCATCTACATGCTCCCCCTTGGAATTGTCATTAGCAGACATGGTTTATCTTTCCATTGCTATGCCGATGACACTTAGCTTTACCTTAGGACCACCCCCACCTCCTCTATTGCTCCTCTGCCAACATCTACACTGACTACCTGCCTGTAGGAGATAAAGGCATGGATGAGGTTCAACTTCCTTCAGCTGAACAGATCCAAAACAGAAGCCATCTTAGTTGGCACACCACACCATCTCCGTTCTTCTACCATCACCAGTATCACTTTCTCTGGCCAAAACATCCCCCTTTCCACATCTGTCACCAATTTGGGTGTTAAAATGGACTCACAACTCACCTTTGACACCCACATCAAACACCTCTGTAAGTCATCTTTCTATCACCTCAAGAACATCGCCAAACTCCGCCCAACACTCACCCTGGTAGACGCAGAGAAGCTCGTCCATGCCTTTGTCTCCTCCAGGCTGGATTACTGTAATCCATCTTACTAACTGAAGGTTGTAAACCAGATATGGACGCAGGGCGCTGGGTGCTGGGCGCAGGGCACATCAAAGCGCACGCGCACTGCCACACAATATGGACGAGCCCGCCACAGAGCAAAAAAATAGCGCAGGGCGCATTGAGGCACACGCGCACTGCCACACTGCAATGAGCCCGCCACAGAGCGAAAAAATAAAACCCCACCACAGAGCAAAAAAATAAAAACGAGCCCGCCACAGAGCACACGAGCCCACACGCGCACTGACGCACTGCAACGAGCCCGCCACAGAGCAAAAAAATAAACGAGAGGATTCGAAGGTTGTATTACAGTATACAGTACGGAATACAGTATACAGTATACAGTACAGCATATTTGAATCACATTACAGTATTACAGTATGGAATCCCCAAAGGTCCACACTACACAGCATATTGGAATCACATTACAGTATTACAGTAATACATTATTAACAGTCCAGCCACAGAAAACACAGAAACGCCACCAGATGGAAAGAAACAATACACGAGCGCACCGTATTAAACGTAAGTGCAATTATAATTCTTAACAGTAGACGCTGTATAGCTAACGGAGTCACGGCTCCAAAAACAAACAGCTCAACTATGAAAATGGACAGTCACAATGCAAATGAAATCCGTCTTGCAAAACTATTGATTTTAGACGAATGTACAATGGCATCCAGTCATTTACTCAACACCATTGATAAACTTCTACAAGCGTTAATGAATAATAATATTCCATTTGGAAGAAAAGTACTTTTATTAGGAGGACACTTCTGACAGTGCCTGGCTATTGTTCCGCATGCCATGCGTTCAGCGATTGTTCAGTCCAGTTTAAAATACGCAGACAATTGGCATTACTTTGAGAAACTACATTTAGTACAAAACATGCGTTGTACAGATCCAGAATATACCAATTGGTTGTTGCAACTAGGAGATGGAAACCTTACCAATACACATGAACTTCACCCAGATATTATTCAGATCCCTCAAGCCTTTATTTGCGACGACTTAGTAACAGAGGTGTTTGGTCAAGCAATCTCATTAGACGAAATACCACTTTTAACGCACCAAGCTATATTATGTCCAAAGAATATTGACGTTGATCAGATAAATAACCAAGTCATTGCACTGCTTCCTGGAGAAAGCCTCCTCTTTCTAAGTACTGACAATGTTGATTCTGAAGACGAAACTGAGCATATAAATTTCCCATTAGAATATTTAAACACTATTAACCCGGCCGGGTTACCACAACACAGTCTTAAACCTAAAAATGGGGACAATAGTCATGCTATTACGAAACCTTAATACTAAACAAGGTTTAAGCAACGGTACACGATTAGTCGTGAACACCATGACAGGCAATGTTATTGAAGCAAAAGTACTTACGGGATCGCATACTAACAATACTGTTTTGATTCCCAGAATTGACCTTACAAGTTCTGACCTGGAATTACCTTTTAAACTTAAACGCCACCAATTTCCCATGAAGGCGGCATTTGCCATGACAATCAACAAATCCCAAGGTCAGACCATGGACAGAGTTGGCATTTATCTCTCCGAACCTGTATTTGGACATGGACAACTTTATGTGGTCTTTTCAAGAGTTTGGCGTTCGTGTGACGTTAACGTTAAAGTTGTAAATACTCCATACCAAGGAACACTCATTCAAGGACATAACATACATACTGTATATGTGCAGTGGCACAACAACATTGTGTACTTAAATGACATAACAATTACATTTCGATGTTAATTTAAACATGTACACCGGATGTCACGCGCACTGCCGCACTGCCACGAGCCCGCCACCTGTAAACTAGACTTGCTCTAATCCACTGTGCCAGTAATGTTGATCACATAGCGGTCATTCAGATTTGGCGCCCGCCCCAGAGTCCAGAGTCAAACGCAGCGGCATCCTGCACAAACAACACAACCCGTGAGCTACACTTGCTCTGACCCACTGTGACAGTAATATAGATCACATGACGGTCACAGACTCTAACCCAGCGGCTTCCCAGACTCAGTGGCTGGCACACGAACACCACAACCTGTAAACTGAACTTGCGCAGCGGCGAGCGGCTTCCCAGACACAGTGGCTGGCACACGAACACCACAACCTGTAAACTGAACTTGCTGTGCTCCACTCTGCCAGCAGTCGGTGTCAGCAAAGGCGACGGAATCACATCTCCACAAAACGAGACCGCTTTACTACAGATATGCTTATGTAATTAAATGACATTTCCCCAGACGCACCCACCCTCCATGATATGTCATCCATCCAGATATCGGACGGAACAGAAACTGATTGCCATTCTTGGATTTCCGATTCGCTGGCGAATCGTGAGCTTACTGGTCTCCTACTAGTGCCTCTCTTAGGACACTAAATGGACACTGTATATGGTGACTGTATAATAGTTTGAATTGGGAGAATCCTGTTGATGACTACCTAACCTCCCTATATGCAAAAAGCAAGTATGGAAACCACTGGTCGCAATCAGACCCTGTCTTGTTGACAAATTTGTGCAGCATTTGCTTCAACATAGCGTTGTATCTTTCAACAAGTCCATCTGTCTGAACATGGTAGGGCATGGTCCTTAATCCCCCTGATTTCAAACAGTTTATTTGCTTAGATGTTAGGTTGGATCCCTGGTCTGTCAGCATCTATCTGGGAATCCCTGCTCTTGAAAACAGATGTATAAGAGCCCTAGCTGTACTGTTGGTATTTGTCATTCTGAGGGGAAAGGCTTCTTGGCCACTGCATTGCATAGTCACACAGTACCCAAATGTATATGATTCCAGTGTAGCTTCATGCTATGGTGTTGAATACAGTTGTGAAGAAAGGCTGTTCCACTACAGTCAGTGGTATTAATGGCACCTTATCTCCTGTTTTTCCTGAAACTCTGCATATTCTTTAATGTGTCTAACCTGGCCAATAAAATGTCATTTACTTGCTCTAGATGTCCAGTCCACAGAATGTTTTGGGTAAAGTACAACACTTAAACCCTAAGAAGCTTAGGCAACACCAGTCTCTATTCACTCTGATCTTGGTGGTAAAGAATGTCATTCTAGATGACAAATTTCTCCATACTCTTAGCCTGAAACCTCATAGCATCCTTATCAAAACAAGTCTGCAAACTCAGGTCATCATGCTGAGTTGAGTCCACATTGCTTGGAATGCCAGAGGCATTCCCTGGGGGAATGCAGCAAATGTAATGACATTTCATGTGCAAGTGGTGTCCTCCATAGCCTAAGCTGCACCCGTTTCCTGGAAGCTATACTGTAATTCACAATTTTCATCTGTGCTCAAACCAAAAATAGTGTCCCCTCTCTCTCTCTGCCCCTTCAATCCCATCACTTCCACCAAACTAAGATATCCCATGTAGTGGTAATGCCAGAATACATTTTGGACATCTTGTGGTTCATATTCTGAAGAGGGTGAGAATGGAGACGAGACACAAAAATGTTGGGCAAAACAAAGGTGCAATTTTATTTCAAGAGTGCTGTACAACCAAGACAACCCTGTATCGGCCAGGTTTTGTTATAGAGTTCTTCTGCACTGAAAAAAACAAATCTAAATGGAAAAAGAACAAAGACAAAAAGGTGAATATCTACATTGCACTCAAAAGATCAACTATAATAAAAAATACACAAAATAAAGGCAGTCTTCCTTTTTTACACGCATTAGAGATCCTAGGAGAAAAAATGTGAGCGTTAGTAGGCTTTGTGCACTAGGAACCAAGTTACCCAATCTATTCTATAACATTTCACTAATTATTTGCAGCTCTGATGCTGAACTTTCTGATCATTTAATAGGTCATTACGATAGCAATTGATGAGAAGAATTCATAATTAATTGCAGAATTATGGTATTTGAGGGTTCCTTTTGAGTGCCTCATTCTCTTGCACAATTTGGGTCAAAAACTAATAAGCACATCGTCATCTCATAACAGGCTTAAGTTTCGAGTTTGGTATTTTTCTGTCCAGCAGTTTTAGCTCTAGACTGTCCTCAAGAAACTGACACACAGACACGCACACAGACACACTGACGCACACACCCATCATCGAGATATCGAAGTTTTTGGCATCAGGAGACCCTATATCGTCAAGATCTCTCAAAAACCAAAAAATAAAGTGTGTGTACATAGAGAAAAAAAAAACCACTTACTTACACAAGCCACAAATTACTCCTTCCACACACACTCATCAGTACCTCACCACACCTCGCTCTTTTGGTCGAATAATGAACCTTTGGCCAGAAACTTCATTTTTATATGGCAGTCAAGATTAGCCAGCTAATTCTTGACTATGTTCACCTCACTCACCTATCAAGGTTGACGCATACTCATTCACAATGCATGGCACTCCGTCTGGGGTTGGTTCACGCAGCATCCAGTACCTCCATTTCATGGCCTCACACAGAGAGGTTGGTTGCAAACTCAGGGTCTCTGATTCAGTAAGGAGCAGCTCATCCAGTTTGACCAACTGAGCATGAGGGATTCTGAACTATAAACTGCAAATCTGTGCATGTCATATTAACACAGCGGGTTCTCTCTCTTTCAGTACTGTTGTACCTTAGTCTTCTTGCTTTGGAATTATTCTTGCTAGTATAGCCTTTGGCCAGTGTTTTTAATTGTTTTCAATAAGAAGTTATGTGCTTGGAGTGTCCATGAACTAAGTACAGTACGTCTGGGGAAATGTTTGCAATGTATACACTTTCTAAAATAAAATTAATTTGAAAGAGCCATTCAAGCCTTTTTTGCAACCTCTCAACATATGCATTTATATATTCTCCTGTTATTCATCACTTCTACAGCTCTGCCACAGCCTTTACAAGGATTAAGATGGTTTGAAAATTTACGGAAGGCCTGTCATCTTAGACACACAGCATGAACTGTAATGTGTGGTGCAGATCCTGTGTGAAAGCCTTCAGTGTGGAAACTGTTCAAGTGAATTTATAATCATATTTTGTAGTTGTTTTACAAGAATATGTTTAGCTAACATACAGTAAGTGAACCATACTCAGGTAATCACATTGTTTAAATCCCTTTACACTACTGTTTTTACAGATGCACAAAAATGACATTAAGTTAGTTTTGCTGTTATTAGCATTCAATTTTAATTTTTGTTTATATATGCCATAGCTACAGTATATGTCTGTCACTGTCATTGTTAGAAGGTATCACAGGAATTGTTTTTTTTAGTGTTTAAGTGTATGCATCATCAGGATACATGAACAGATGTCTTCAGCCGAGAGTGCTCTCCGGCAACACTGAAAAGGATTACAGCTTATAATATCTCCTCAAAAAGGAAAGACCTTCAATGGAATAAATTACATTCTGGCACTTGGTACTGAGGAAAAAAACCCTGCTTTCCTCTTGTCTGCAGAGGCATAGAAAAACTGTTTAAATCCCCATGCATCATTCAAGTCATGTCTGTGCAAAGAGGCATAAATCACTTTGCAAACATTGTGTAATATCACAGTCCAGGAATTACTAAACTCACCTTTAATTAAACATGTTATGTGCTGGCTTCTTACGTAGGCTGTGTAATAAGATTCTTTTATCTTTTAATCAGAGATCCCACATTGCACCTTCTGAGTCATGGTGAGGACGTTTGATGAATAAAAATGTTGGCAGTTAGGAGAGGTTCTGAGGGACATTAACTTTATAGTAAGCTTTTAATGAACTAGTCACCTACAAAGTAGTGAAGTTAGATGTATACAGTTAAGGAAAAGAGAGGTGGATTTATGCTAGGGATATTGAAATAAAATGCAGTGGCATCAGATGTGTGATAGGTAAAAAACATAAAACTGATTGAGAAGGATGGTAGAATAACAAAAAGAAGTGTTTGGGGAATGACACAGTCTGACTATTTACTAGGGGATCTATTACAGTAGATGTTAAAATCCTGATGAGGATAGGTTTTTATACAACTTCCACACCACTTTGTCAACTTCCACACCACTTTGTCAGTCAGTCCATCCATCCATCCATCCATCCATCCATCCATCCATCCATCCATCCATCCATCCATCCATCCATCCATCCATCCATTTTTAGCCACGTCTTATCTGTCTATCTATCCTTCCTTCAGGTTTCCTTCTTGCAGCTTTAGGTGCCCTTTTATAGTAGCAAAGCTTGACTTACCTTGAATAACTATCTTTCATCAGTTTTTAAGGGCAGTTGAAAAAGAGAGAAGAATGAGACTTGTGATGCCAAAGTCCACCATTTGTAGCAAAAACTAGGCTGGTGATTAAATCTATGTTAAGGTACATAGGTGTGCATCAGAAATGAGTGCATAAAGAAATACAGAAAGCACCATAAATTAGTAACTATACTAGGACAAAGATTCAAGAACATCTACTGAAAAGAACTACTATTAAATGGTTAAAGTACAAAGAACCTGAACCCAAAAATGTTGTCCACAGGAAATTAAAAACAAACAAAGAAATTAGCCTTTACATTTTATACAATCATTAGCTGTGCTACCCATCTAAGGAGGGTTGAAATCCAAATAAGCAACGTGGACCATAGCACTAACATTTGCAATTCATCATTTCAATTCATGTTTGCAAAAGCCTATGTTATATGTCATTTGATATGGGATTATTAAAGGCATTGTTAATGTTTGTGATGTGCCATCTATTGGAATGACAAATGCAATGCATTTAATTAATAAAAATGTTTATGATGTTGCATCTGTTGGTATGACAGAGGCGTATTCTTTTGGATGGATACTGTGGTGGTGATTAAAAAAAACATAAGTCAATTAAATTCACATTACAGAACAACAATACTGTGAAAGTTTGTACATAATTTAAGTTATGATGGTTAAAGTGAAACATACAGTACATTCTTTAGTACAGATGATACAAAGCAACAAAAGAGGTCAAAGCCTAAAATAATTTTCACTGTGTGAAGAACAGCAGTCCAGTGTTGAATATGAATGAAGGTATCACTTTTCAGAACAACTGACACAAGTCAGTATTAAACTAACACATAAAAGTAAACTTTAAAAACTGCAATATACAGTACGTGCTTTCACCACATGGAGCCAGCTAACTATCTTCATTGATACTGTCAACTATAACTCATTAATTTTGTATGGAAAGCCATATTATAATTTAAAGATATCTTGAAGTATTTAAAGATTTCTAACCATATCAAACCATAGGTACTGTTGTGTAAATGGCTTGTGTTAACAATATTTTGGGTGTTGTTGACTCTTAAGGTGTTAGTAAATTTTCAAATGCCAGTGGCAGTTAAAAAGTTAGATATTTGATCAGTTAAATGTGAAAATATTTTTTTTTAAATCTCAGGTAAGCAATAAAGTAAAATGAATGTGTTTCAGAAGAATGTTAAATTCATCAGCAGGATTATTTCAATGTCATGGAAGCACTTGACAAAGCATTTTACTATATTTTTTGTCCCAAAGACAAGATAATAATCCATACTTGCATTTGTCCATCTATTCTTCACATATTGTTAATCCAGAGAGTCACAAACATCTCAAGGCAGTAGCATTCCTGGATATGACACCATTGTATTGTAGGGTACACTCACACATCCACAGAGATTCATCCATCCACCTGCTTTCTGAATGTCTTTGAGCAAGGCAGAATCCAACCATAGACAGGACATCAGTGATTCTCAGGGAACACTACTATTTCATACAGGGCGTACTTAGAACAGCCTGTGCTCTTTTGCGGTTTGTCCAGAAAAGCAACATGAACAAGGGGAGAGTGTGGAAAATCCATATAGGTAGTGACTAGGTCAGGATTCAAACCCAAGTGTCCCAAATAACAGTGAGAGCATTAACAACCACTGTGCCCCTATTAATAAAGGCTATATTTAATTTTAGAGGGGCAATTAGAATAAGAATAAAGGGCTTCAGAGAGTAAAGAAAGCGATCCAGAAAAATCAAGACCACTTAGCTTCATGAAATACTGTATATAAAAATGCAGAGTTTTGGTTCTGTTTTGTGCATATAATAGGAATATCACATTGAAAACCTTGAGTTAAAAGCTGGCATGACAGCTTTAATGCCTATGGATAAATGAGCTGTCAATGTTCAAAACAATGAAGTGAGTGTTGAGTAGACTGAGTCAATGAAGCATGAATACATGAAAGGTGCTGAAGCGAAGTGTAATTGAGTAAAGCATAGTGTTCAACTAACCATGAATTATATGTATGAGTGCATCCGATTGTAGAGATTACTCCATTACATACACCTGCAAGTTAATCCACTGGTTTGTGTATTGTTTTTGACTCTGAACATACATAGAGTGAGTCACTTTGATGAACTTGCTTAAACATTCTAAACTAACTTGAGTAGAATGATATGTATATATACTGCACATACAATGGTTATAAAATTTAAACACCCCATATGCTTTCTCACATTAAATTTAAGCATATTTAATTGTCGGTAAATATAAAATATTTAATATGGTTAACAGCATCACAAAGAATAAAGGAGTATTCATTGCAAATCTGGGGAAAATATTTATGTCAGGTCATTGTAGTCTCCAATCACATTGCAAAGTCACCTATATCAAGTTGCCACCACCTTCAGATGACTTAACTCTTTCGCTTTGCTTGGGAATTAGGCCAAAACAGATACAATGATTTATAGAGTTGGTAATGATGTTGTTTCAAGAGAGGATCTGAAAACATTGTGTTTATCTGGTGTATGGTACATTATACTGGCGGGCACTGCGATCTGTTTTTGAAATTCAATCAAGCATGAACAAGAGTGAAATAACTTGTTGTAAACATATCAAGTAAATGTTGAAATATAAAGTTAAATAAAATCTGGAAGAACATTGTACCTGAAAGTACAACAAAGAGGTTGGGTAAATGCACGAAGAATTAGGCCAAAACAGATAAAATGATTTATAGAGTTGGTAATGATGTTGTTTCAAGGCAGGATGTGAAAACATGATGCCTTTATCTGGTGTATGGTACCCATTTTAGAAGACTTCTGAACATTATACTGGATGGCACAGAGATCTGTTTTTGAAATTCAACCAAGCATGAACAAGAGTAAAAGAACCTGGTGTAAGCATATCCAAATAAAATCTGAAAGAACATTATACCTAAAAGTACAACAAAGAAGTTGTTTAAATATAATAAGAATTAGGGCAAAACAGATGAAGTGATTTACAGAGAGGTATTCTCACCTCAGACAAGCCTAACAGAGAGCAGTTAGTGAGGCAGATGGGTTGCTGTGCCAATGTGTATTCCTTTTTATCTATACTAATAAAAGGCAAAGCCCTCACTGACTGACTGACTGACTGACTGAATGACTCATCACTAATTCTCCAACTTCCCGTGTAGGTGGAAGGCTGAAATTTGGCAGGCTCATTCCTTACAGCTTACTTACAAAAGTTAGGCAGGTTTCATTTCGAAATTCAAAGCGTAACGGTCATAACTGGAACCTATTTTTTGTCCATATACTGTAATGGATGGGGGCGGAGTCGCGTATCGCGTCATCATGCCTCCTACGTAATCACGTGAAACGCCTTGGGGCCGATCTGGAAGAAGGTAGCACAGCGCCTTGATTTAAACGATTCCATGTCTTGGTGGGTTTAATACTGTGTAAGCATACATATTAACACATATGCAATTAAACGTGTGCATTTACGGGGTGATTTCTCAGGCTTAAAAGCTCGCCTTTTATTAAAAAAGTAAATGCAAACTGTTTTCATTCTGAAGGGCACAAACCACGTTGGATTTTGTAATGATAGTTGATTAGTAAGGTCTATTAAGGGATACTTACAGAATGATTAGTAATGCCTGTGAATGCCTGATGCAAGTAGGAGAATGGGCGTGAACTAAAGAACGAGTAGTAACATGTACAGTAAATGTCTCTAAAGTCTGTCTATTAAAAAGTTATTATATCTTTCAATCCTGTGTATTGATTAAACTACGAACCTAACAAGATCACTACATGGTGTCAGAAGTGGCGGATTGGAAGAGGAATGTGAAGAAGAGGTTCAGCTTTTGAACGAGTCTCGTGTCTGTGAGTAACCCGAAAACGTGGTCAGAAAGCGCTAAGACGTTCTAGCAAAAGAGAAAAAAAAATATGGAAGGATTACAGCCCCCACCAAATTTCCAGTTAAAGGGAAATGTAGCTGAAATTGGAAAAGATTTAAACAGAGACTCGAGTTGCATCTTGCTGCAATTGAAGCAGATAGGAAAAGTGAAAAAATGAAAGCGTCTATGCTTCTACATGTAATTGGCGAAGAGGCGCTAGAGGTGTATAACAATTTTCAGTTTGAAGAAGATGGAGACAATATGAAATTGAACAAAATAGTTGAAAAATTCGAAGCGTATTGCAACCCAAAGCACAATGTGACGTTTGAGCGTCACAAGTTTTTTACATGTTTCCAGAAAAGCGGCGAAACAATAGACCAGTATGTGACGGAATTGCATAATAGGAGCTGTTCTAAGAAGAAACCGTGGAGACATCAAAGGACCAATAACCTCTAATCAGAACAGTAACATTGTGCGAAACAAATATTAACGAGAAAACAAGTATAAATCAGGAAAGAACATCTCAACTGCAAACACAATTAACCAGAAGATCAAAACGTCAAGTAAAACCACCAGAACGACTCATTGAGACATGTTGACGATTAAAGGAACATTTTCAATTAAGAAATGCTGAATTCCTTTAACAGTTGTGCTTTTTATACATAGTTTGAATGCTGGATGTATGCCTGAAATGTTCTGGATAGTTCAGTTATTTGAAGTGATAAAGTTTATCGAAGTAGCATTTGAAATGTATAACATTACTAAGCTTATAAGTACTGCCTTACTTCTCTTTAAGAAAGGAAGGTGTAATGATACTTGATTTAAACGATTCCATGTCTTGGTGGGTTTGCGTGCTTATTGTCAATATCTTTACACCTGTTTTTAAGACTTATTGACTGAAACGGGCTTTCACTGTATCGCAGGTTTTTTAAATACAAGTGATCGCCCACCTATCGCGGAAGTTAGTTCTAGACCCATCAGTGATAGGTGAAAATCCGCGATATAGAAAGACCATATACATAAACATTTTTATAGTTTAAGCCTTAAAATACCCATCCCACACGCTTTAAACACAGGTAAACTTATAAAACACACTTTGTTAACACATATGATATGTGGATGTCGGACTAAGGATATGAGTAACATCTCTCTATTATAAAACATTTTAAGTTCATGCAAGACAAGGCAGTGAGACAGGAAAACAGCTGCTGTACAGGCTTATTGACATGCAGAGCAACAAGCAGCACAAAGTCCACTTCTCCTTAGCGTGCATTCAGCAAGCCTGCTCCCCCCCCTTCACAACGCGAAGTGGCAGGAGCGTACTGCACCACGGAGAGGGGGGTTTGAGCGAACGTGCGTTCAGCCCTCACACACCCACACACACACTCCTCCTCCTCCTTCAGAACGCGCAAAGCGACAAGCAGGCATTTTGGCAGAAGCAGCACAAAGTCCACCTCTGCTTAATGTGCATTCACCTGCCCCCCTCTTCACAAAGCGAGTGGCACACACATCAACGTCTGATCGCTGCGTGTAGTGTTGCTCTGCGGTGTTAAGAGTGTAGAAAGTGTTTAAGAGCATAGGAAGTGTTTATAAGAGTGTGAGAAAGGTTAAAAAGAGAGACAGAAAGGTTTATAAGAGTGTGGGAAGGGTTTATAAAGCCTTAAAATATATATAAATAATAAAATAAATATAGGTCGGTACTTCGCGGATTTTCACTTATCGCGGGGGGCGCTGGAACGTAACCCCCGCGATAGGTAAGGGATGACTGTATTTCTGTTTTATTTAAACCTTTTAAGTTAGTAAGCATAGCCCAATTTGGCTGTTTTACTTTTTTTTTTCTTTCTTCAGTAATATTTAATCTCCTTAAAGAAAAACAACATATGCATTTTACTTTTTTTGTATCTCTTTAGTAATATTTTAGTGTAAAGGGATAACCAGTATTTAAACATTTTATGTTACTTTATAAAGTTTTTTTACACAATGTTGAAAAATTAATAAGAAAGCTACATATTTTGGCAGCTGCTGCTTTAATTTTCAATGAAATGAAAAAAGCTCTCCAAGAGAAAACCTCAATGAAGAAGAAACAGTTTGCACTATCTAAAAAGGAGAAACCCTCATTTATAAAGGTTTGCTGCAGATGACTTAACTGAAAATAAATGAATAGTTCCTATTTGTATAATACATATTTATCTATTTGACTTATGCCTTTATTCCAGCAACTTGCAACATCTGAGGTACAATTTGTTACATTACTTTTGTTTCTTGCAGCACAGGCAGGTGAAGTGACTTCCTCAGGGTCACACGGTGTCAGTACCAGGATTTGAACTGACCAGCTCCAGGTTTGCTGAAATATTACTGAAGAAAGAAAAAAGACGAAAATGGGCAAATGAGGCTATGCATACAAATGTCCATCCATCCATTATCCAACCCGCTATATCCTAAATACAGGAGCCAAACCCTGCCAACACAGGGTACAAGGCAGGAAACAAACCCCAGGCAAGGTGCCAGCCCACCGCAGGGCGCACACACCCATACACCAGGGACAATTTACAATCGCCAATGCACCTAACCTGCATGTCTTTGGACTGTGGGAGGAAACCGGAGTACCCGGAGGAAACGCAGACAGACACGGGGAGAACATTCAAACTCCACGCAGGGAAGCGAACCCGGGTCTTCTAACTGGCACCTTTCACTGCACCACCATGCCGCCCGCATACAAACTTAAAAGGTTTAAATAAAACAGAAATATATACCTTTATTTTTACTTCCTTAACTTGTGGAGGGTGTATCCTGTAGCAAAGCCCTAAGTTTTTTCATGAAAGCCCCTTTCAGTCAATAAGCCTTAAAAACAGGTGTACAGCTAAACTTGCAGCACCACTATTCAATTAAACTCACCTAACGCCTCTCCTAAGGGGACATACTGTGCGATCTAGGCATCAGTCAAAGCACCAATCACAGACCCGATTAGAAAGCGGGAAGCTGTGATTTGTCGTCTCCCTCCCATGTAACAATCACAGCCCATGTTACAACGCACTATGTATGTATGTATCTATGTATATATGTATATGTGTGTGTTTATGTATGTGTGTATATGTATGTGTATATATATATGTTCATATGTGTATATATATATGTATATATATGTGGATGTGTATATGTATATATATATATATATGTGTATATGTAGATATGTGTATATGTAGATATGTATATATATGTATATATGTATATATATATATATATGTTTACATAACCTCTTTAACACACTACTTCTCCGCTGCGAAGCGCGGGTATTTTGCTAGTTTACTCAATAAAGTAGCTAGCCAGTGACTTCTAAAGGCATATAAAGTCTTCCACAGTCGACGTTGAAAATAACAAAAATGACCACATTTACTTAGGACTATAATAAATCCGTATTTTATAAGAAAAAATGCCATTGTTGAAAAAACAGATATGCACACCTCAAGCCTCCAAATCTTGACTGCTCCTTAATATCCTCTCAATGAATAGCACTAAGAGGCCGATATACAAGATGAACTCTTTCAGACCTATCAAGCTATTACATTGAAAACTGTTAACTCGTAAAATGTTGCAAAAAATGTTGAATTATGATGCAATGATGCACATCTTGTGTCTATTCATTATGTAGCACAGCTGCCATGATATTGTTTATTAAATGGAGGCAAAAGTTACCTTACCTTAAGCTAATAAGTCTAGTCTTGCTAAAATACTCACTTAATTATCTCCTAGAGCAAGTTGCTTATTGGTATGCACAGTATTGTCCCTTATGGATATTCCAAGTGGGCATGCTAATCTAATACACTATACATTTTATACCTCAAGTCTAAACATTCCTAGGCCATTGAGACTATCATCATGTAACCTTAATTAAACTGATCTCTGGCATCTAGCTCTACAGAGACTATCATGCGAAATGTGCTACATTCCAACAGCAATATAATAAAGATGTCATTGTTGCATGAACTGGAACTACTTACATTTTAGCTAATAAATGTAATACCTGTTCAAACTATGCTACACACTCTGTGAAGTGCAGATGAGTCATGTAGTGTTACAAGCACCTATTTATCTATGAGTAAATACAAGGAGTAGAGAGAATTAAGGAGACAACAGAAATACAGTAGGTTTTTTAGTTTATGAAATAACCGAGGGATGGCTGAACTAAAAAGGGACAAGCAGACATGTAACCAAGAGACTGGCACAAGTCTAATTCCCATAAAATTCAAAGGGGAAAAAAGGGCAACACAGAAACACTAGGTAAGAACGCAGTCAAAAATTAAAGATATACATGAGCCAACACTCCCTTAGCTAACACTAATATATGTACAACATTGGTCCAGCACTAGGATGCTGACAGCTGAGCAGCACCATCTTTATAAAAGGAATGAGATGAAATGATCCATCACATGACTAGGAAAAAGCATAGCAACCTGTTAACACTATGGCCACTGCCATGCAAAAAATATAAAATGACACCTATCAAAAAAGTGTAGTGATGACTTCATTTTCATAATATGAAAAAATAAACAAGAAATATAATAGTAATTCCAAAAGCATAGCAAGCAGCCTATAGATAAAACCACAATATAAATATGTGACGCTATATTATTGTGGCCATGGTGATTCTATCATGCTTTTATATTTGATGCCTGGAGAAATTTATAAAATAACTGAAATAAACCTGCTGAGTGGAGAAACTAACCTGTTATGTACATTACAAATGGTAGCCTAATGAACCATGCAAATTATTCCCCATGAAGAGTTAAAATAATTATGACAAAAATGTTGTATTATTATATTTATTAATAGAAAGCACCATATTCTAAAAATTGCTCCTTGCTGTATCTGTAAGTATGGTTCTATGTGTCAATATACCCTGTAATGGTCTGGTACTGGTTCCCACATTTGCCTTCAAGGACACTTGCTGAGTGTAAATAAACATGAATAGGATGAGCAGTTTAGAAAATAGATGGACTGAAGGACTACCATGCAATCCTGCAGCGAGAAAGTGAAGTGAGAAGTGAAGGTCTCATGTGATGTCAAGCCTTCTTTCCATTTCCATGGAAAGTAGTAAAGTATGATCAGCAGAGGAAAGGTATGGTCCTAACTTTTATAGATAAGTTTGGAATAGTCCTAAGCTCCTGACACGTAAGTTGTTTTTTACTTTGGTATAAAGATTGGCTAACAGAAACAAGGAGAAAAAATATTTTTTTCAGAAAAAGTTTACATATTGATATAGAAACATAGCTGAAATACACTCTAGAAAATATATTCAATTTTAGTGCGGTCTGTCCTTGCGTCAGTTTTTCAGAACCATTTGATGCTGAGGAAATTAGTTACGTTTCTGGAATTTAAAGTTTTAAGTTTACCAGTGCATTGATTGTTGATGATTATTACACCAAGTCTACTGTTTATGCTGTAACATGTAAAAAAAAATTTGGGGCTAATAAAAGACAGTTGAAATCAAAGATGTCAAAAAAATCATGGTTGGTCCCTGAATGATCCCTTTGACTTCTGATGCGTTTTTAAAGTGCTGGACTGGAAGAAGTGGGAACAGCGATCAGAGTGAGGCTATTGTTGCTTTTCTGTATCATTGCCTTTAGAGTTAATGTGGAAAGAGTAAAATGTGCAAGGGGCAGTGTGATTTCTATAGTAAATCTTTCCCCTATGCATCCCTTAAGCCAGTCCCTATTAAAGGCACACTATGACCACATATTTGACAGTATATACTTACCGTAGGGCAGGAACATGGCAACTGATTTTCATGGCTAAATTTTGGTGAATTCTGTTATTATTACTCAGTTATTATTGTATTAATACAAGCATATAAATCACATCTTTGAAAAAATAAAACATCATTTACTGTAATGAAAACAGGGTGTTAAAGTATAAAAATATATTTTAATATGCTGTGATAATGCAGGTCCGCTCCATGTTCCCATCTTGCGTTTGGGAGCCCTGAACCTGACACCGTCTGTAATGTCACCGAGATGAGCTGACAAATGAGGACAATTCTCTAATGAAGCCAGGGGATATTTTTAGAAGCGTCAATATGCTTTTATTTAAAAATCAGCAAACAAAAACAGTTAGTGCAAATATTCATAAAAACAAGTGTTCAGTGGGGATAAAAACAATAAATAAATCCATTAAAATCAGAGGTTAAAAATGCAGTCTCTCTCATCCCGATCTTGGAACACCTCCTTCTCTCTTTCTCCCTGGCTCACCCATAACTCGCGTAGCCGGCAGAGACCCAACAGCAACAAGCTCCTTTCGGCCTACCTCCGTCTTGGCTTCCTTACGGACATCACTGCCAGACCGTCCAAGGTCGGCTCAACTCCCTTCATCCTTTGCGCTCACGCAGTCGCTCCTCAGATCCCTCGGGAGGACACCTGCCTTGCTCGCCACACTCCACCTGTATGTTCGATGCGGCGAACTATCCCCTAGAGCACCACAACCAAAAGCTCCTACGTGGGGCCCCAGCTCATTCTGTCTTCTCCTTCTAGGTGGCCAGATCCTCTTGCTAAGACTGTTCTTCACGTCTTCTAACCTCTTTCATTTTCTTCATCTATCCATCCATTCCTTGTATCGACCCGTATATATACATACCCCTGTGCCTCCGTGGGCGCAGCGCCTTAATCACATGCCGCAGGAAGCCAATGAAGCAATTGAGAATGATCGCACCCACATGTGCAGGTGCAAATCGCTCCAATTACCTCATTAACTCCCCGCGGTTGTACAATCTCGCCCACGGAGAACGACATGGCTATATGGATTAAAATAATGGCCCTTATATTTTGTTTTAAAGCAGCAGACCCGCTATACCACATATGCACCTATTGATGTTGTTAGGCAGATTTGTTGATTCAGATGTTTTGAGTACTGAAAGCTGCATCTCCTGTGGCTCTTCAAAAAGCTCTCTTAATGTTAGTCGTTTTGACAGAGTATGACACACAGTTTACTTCAAATGCATATTTTGCAGTTCATATTTTCATAAAGCTTCCAATTCTTTCAAGCTTACACCGACTCCTACACTATCGTCATAACACTGAACAACAAAAAGCACACACAGCACCTTTGACAACATATCGTTCACATTTACCACTCTTCCATTGATGCCATCATTGCCAATGTATAATCTGATGCTACAGAAAGATTTTTCTTTTGCATCAGGTTATATTTATTTTTAAAATGTGCTCTCTACACAGGTTTTTTAGAAGATTTTACTGTTCATTATAAACAGAAGTTTTTTGTCTGTTGGAGCAAGTTAAGCAAGAGAACCTCTGATGTTTGCTATTCAAAAACACCAACTTTGAGTGCTGCCTTCATGAGGCATTGGATTGGTTTAGAAATGTGACACATTAAGTGAGCTGTCTAATTGTTACCACCCACTTACAAAATGCACTCATGGTTGTATCATGGTTGTTAGGTTTAGTGTATATGAGTTTGTCTTACTTTGGCTTACTTTTGCCTTGAACCCAGTTTTACCATTATGAAATATAACCCAGCTGTTATCTAGGACTGGCTGTGTGATCAGTTTAAAAACTCTGAATGTCTGGAAAAGAAACCGGAGAGAGAATACCTCAGAAAGAATAAATTGTACCAACTATTCTCACCAGATGAAAAACTAGAGCATTTTACTTAAAAGGATAGTTAAAAAAAGACAAGGGGCCTCATGTATAATGCCATGCATAGAATTCACACTAAAACATGGCGTATGGACAAAAGTGGAAATGTGCATATTCACAAAAAAATTCAGGTGCATAAAACCATGCATAAGCCAACTTCCACGCACTACTGTTCCATAAATCCTGGTCAGCGTGAAATGTATTGCATGTGCATGCACCTGCCGCTCCACCTTGACTCCTACCAGAATTTTGCATATTTAAACATGTAAATCAATATAAATAGCCCTATCAGTCGAATGTTTTGTTAAAACACAATGGCTAAAGCACATATAAAAAAGAAGAATTTCACCAAATGTGAAGTGGAGGTCGTACTCAGTGAAGTGGAGGCTAGGAAAAACATACTTTTTGGTGGCTTAGGCAGTGGTATGAGCAATAAAAGGAACTTGATGTAATGACACTCAAAACTCGAAGTTCAGAAAGTCACACAGTGCCTGAAATAAAAAAGAAGTGGTCAGATATCAAAGTTGATGTAAAAATGTGAGTTGTAGCCCACCATCTTAGTGTCATATGGAAGTGTATTATTTGCACACAGAAAAGAAAAAAAATAGGGACACAGTAAAAAAAAAAAAAAAAATTCCATTGTAACTAAAGTAGCATGTTAAATGTTTCAGGTTCTATGTGTTCTATGTGTGTGAATCACCATGTGCTTCTTAAATGTGCTTTCTCTTTTGCAGACAAGAGCACGCAGGCACTGATTGCCACACAGAATACATTACATTTATAATATTATAGCTCTCTGAACATTTTAGAATACTAAGATGTATACTTGATATTATTTTCATGATGAAATGTATTAAAGCATGTATTAAACATTGGGGGCACGGTAGCGCAGCTGTAGCAATGAGATGGAGCCCCATTCAGGGATTGTTCCTGCCTCCTGCAAGATTCTTGCTTGGACACACATCACTCTCAATGAAATAATTTATTGCAGCAGTACTGTGTCTGTCAAACGTACCAACCCCTAATTCCTGTCCTTCCATTTTCATTCTCCATGCAACTAATCGCCACAATATAAGTACTGTAATAAATATAAAACCAGCTGTAAGCTTAGAATTCTTCAACACTTTTAAGCAACATTGAAAAAATACATGCTTAATTATTCCATCCATCTATCTATCCAGACCCAGTAAGCATACAACACAAAGCAGGAACAATCCCTGGATGGGGTTGCCAGCTCATCGCTACCGCTGTGCCACTGTACCTCCACTTGTTTAATTATTAACATTATACATTATTTAAATGAAGTTGACAATTTATCTGTAAAATTTAACATGCATACTTTCATGCATTTCACCATAAAAATGACATCAAATATAAATCCTAGTATTCTAAAAGCATAGAGCACCAAGAGGATGGCTCTTAGAAATCTAAATAACTTAGAAGCCAGTCATCATCACCTGTAAATATGCACTCTCTTCTATTGAATTGAATCAGATTCCTTTATTGTTATTTTAAGGTCCAATAAGATTCAACATGGAAATCCTTCATAAACTTATTTTCCTATAAAATGATATAGTAACAATAATAATACAATGAAAAACAATGGAAAATATATAGTACGAAAGCATAAGTACAATATGCATGTACATCTAGCACAGATAGTGTAGATCAGGGGTGCCCAATGTGTCGATCGCGATCGACCGGTAGATCGCAAAGGTAGTGCAGGTAGATCGTGTTACATTAAAAAAAAATTTTTTAAACATTAGTCTATCATCCTCCCTATGGCATTTGCCACTTGATTGACATACAGGGCGGCCAGTCTGAGATCTCTTTTCTTCTAACATACTGGTCATCCCGCATGCACGATCAAGCTCGCGAGCTACTGCAAAACTCCGGCTATGATCTAGTTAGCCTTCCAATTTATATCGACTAAAGTAGGGATCTAAAAAAAAAAAAATTGTCTGGGGAGGGTATGGGCTGGATGTGGAATTGGAAGAGGATTTTTTTTCTCATAATGTCACAATCGAAGTGCGTTTGTCTGATCTGTCAATCTATCATTACTATTCCAAAGAAGGAAAATATGGAAAGGCACTTTTGAAAGACACTTTTGAACTGTTCATAAAAACTATGAACCTCCTCGAACCGCCACCTTATCGTGGTGGAGGGGTTTGCGTGTCCCAATAATCCTAGGAGCTCTGTTGTCCGGGGCTTTATGCCCCTGGTAGGGCCACCCAAGGCAAATTGGTCCTAGGTGAGGGATGAGACAAAGTGCGGTTCATCAAAACCTCCATGATGAATACAAAATTTGGACATCGTTTTCCCTCGCCCGGACGCGGGTCACCGGGGCCCCTCTCTGGAGCCAGGCCTGGAGGTGGGGCTCGATGGCGAGTGCCTGGTGGCCGGGCTTGCACCCATGGAGCTCGGCCGGGCACAGCCCGAAGAGGCAACGTGGGTCCCCCTTCCCATGGGCTCACCACCTATGGGAGGGGCCATGGAGGTCGGGTGCAGTGTGAGTTGGGTAGTGGCCGAAGGCAGGGACCTTGGCGGTCCGATCCTCGGCTACAGAAGCTGGCTCTTGGGACGTGGAATGTCACCTCTCTGAAGGGGAAGGAGCCTGAGCTAGTGCGCGAGGTCGAGAGGTTCCAGCTAGATATAGTCGGGCTCACCTCGACGCACAGCTTGGACTCTGGAACCAATCTCCTTGAGAGGGGCTGGACTCTCTACCACTCTGGAGTTGCCCCCCGGTGAGAGGCGCCGAGCGAGTGTGGGCATACTTATTGCCCCCCGACTTGGAGCCTGTACATTGGGGTTTACCCCGGTGGATGAGAGGGTAGCCTCCCTCCGCCTTCGGGTGGGGGGACGGGTCCTAACTGTTGTTTGTGCGTATCAACCGAACAGCAGTTCGGAGTACCCACCCTATTTGGAGTCCCTGGAGGGGGTGTTGGAGGGCACACATTCTGGGGACTCCCTCGTACTGCTGGGAGACTTCAATGCTCACGTGGGCAATGACAGTGAGACCTGGAAGGGCGTGATTGGGAGGAATGGGCCCCCCGATCTGAACCCGAGTGGTGTTTTGTTATTGGACTTCTGTGCTCGTCACGGATTGTCCATAATGAACACCATGTTCAAGCATAGGGGTGTTCATATGTGCACTTGGCACCAGGACACCCTAGGCCTCAGTTCGATGATCGACTTTGTGGTCGTGTCGTCGGACTTGCGGCCACATGTCTTGGACACTCGGGTGAAGAGAGGGGCGGAGCTGTCAACTGATCACCACCTGGTGGTGAGTTGGCTTCGATGGTGGGGTAGGATGCCGGTCAGGCGTGGTAGGCCCAAACGTGTTGTGAGGGTCTGCTGGGAACGTCTGGCAGAGCCCCCTGTCAGAAGTAGCTTCAACTCCCACCTCCGGCAGAACTTCGACCATGTCCCGAGGGAGGTGGGGGACATTGAGTCCGAATGGGCCATGTTCCCTGCCTCTATTGTTGAGGCGGCTGACCGGAGCTGTGGCCGTAAGGTAGTCGGTGCCTGTCGTGGCAGCAATCCCCGAACCCATTGGTGGACACCAGCGGTGAAGGATGCCGTCAAGCTGAAGAAGGAGTCCCATTTGTCCTGTGGGACTCTGGAGGCAGTGGATAGGTACCGGCAGGCCAAGCGGAATGCGGCTTCGGTGGTTGCTGAGGCAAAAACTCGGGCATGGGAGGAGTTTGGGGAGGCCACGGAGAACGACTTTCTGACGGCTTCGAGGAGATTCTGGTCCACCGTCCGGCGTCTCAGGAGGGGGAAGCAGTGCAGTGTCAACACTGTGTAAGGCAGGGATGGTGCGCTGCTGACCTCGACTCGGGACGTTGTGGGTCGGTGGGGGGAGTACTTCGAAGACCTCCTCAATCCCACTAACATGCCTTCCAATGAGGAAGCAGAGCCTGGGGACTCAGAGGTGGGCTCCCCCATCTCTGGGACTGAGGTCACCGAGGTGGTCAAAAAACTCCTTGGTGGCAGGGCCCCGGGGGGTGGATGAGATACGCCAGGAGTTCCTCAAGGCTCTGGATGTTGTAGGGCTGTCTTGGTTGACACGTCTCTGCAACATCGCATGGACATCAGGGACAGTGCCTCTGGATTGGCAGACCGGGGTGGTGGTCCCCCTCTTTAAGAAGGGGGACCGGAAAGTGTGTTCCAACTACAGTGGGATCACACTCCTCAGCCTCCCTGGAAAAGTCTATTCGGGGGTTCTGGAGAGGAGGGTCCGTCGGATAGTCGATCCTCGGATTCAGGAGGAACAGTGTGGTTTTCGTCCTGGTCGCGGAACAGTGGACCAGCTCTACACCCTTAGCAGGGTCCTGGAGGGTGCATGGGAGTTCGCCCAACCAGTCTACATGTGTTTTGTGGACTTGGAAAAAGCGTTCGACCGTGTCCCTCGGGGAATCCTGTGGGGGGTGCTCCGAGAGTATGGGGTACCGGACCCCCTGATAAGGGCTGTTCGGTCCCTGTACGATCGGTGTCAGAGCTTGGTCCGCATTACGCAGCAAGTCGAACCCGTTTCCAGTGAGAGTTGGACTCCGCCAGGGCTGCCCTTTGTCACCGATTCTGTTCATAACTTTTATGGACAGAATTTCTAGGCACAGCCAGGGTGTTGAGGGGGTCCGGCTTGGTGGACTCAGGATTGGGTCACTGCTTTTTGCAGATGATGTTGTCCTGTTTGCTTCATCAGGCCGTGATCTCCAGCTCTCTCTGGATCGGTTCGCAACTGAGTGTGAAGCGGCTTGGATGGGAATCAGCACCTCCAAATCCGAGATCATGGTCTTCAGCCGGAAAAGGGTTGAGTGCCCTCTCAGGGTTGGGAGCGAGATCCTGCCCCAAGTGGAGGAGTTCAAGTGTCTCGGGGTCTTGTTCACGAGTGAGGGAAGAATGGAGCGTGAGATCGACAGGCGGATCGGTGCGGCGTCCGCAGTGATGCGGGCTCTGCATCGGTCTGTCGTGGTGAAAAAGGAGCTGAGCTGCAAGGCAAAGCTCTCAATTTACCAGTCGATCTATGTTCCTACCCTCAGCTATGGTCATGAGCTATGGGTAGTGACCGAAAGAACGAGATCGCAAATACAAGCGGCTGAAATGAGTTTTCTCCGCAGGGTGTCTGGGCTCTCCGTTAAAGATAGGGTGAGAAGCTCAATCATCCGGGAGGGACTCAGAGTAGAGCCGCTGCTCCTCCGCATCGAGAGGAGTCAGATGAGGTGGCTCGGGCATCTGATCAGGATGCCTCCTGGACGCCTCCCTGGTGAGGTGTTCCGGGCACGTAGATCATTTTGACCTGGTCATTTTAAAAGTAGCTCGCAAGCCGAAAAAGTGTGGGCACCCCTGGTGTAGATGGTTTATAAAGTGGCTCAGGTTGTGCAATATTACAGTTGTAGTGCAAGTTTAGAGTAATTGTAATTCTGAGTACAAACAGTTCTACCGGGAGCACTTGATGGACTGATTGAGTGCGTTTTTAGCTCTTAGGATGAAACTGTTTCTGAGCCTCAAGGTCCATGCAGGAAAAGCTCTGAAGTATTTGCCGGATGAGAGACGTTCAAATAGACTGTGCGCATGGCTAATTGGAATTCATGCAGATGCTGGTGGCTTTCCTGAGGCAGAATATGCTATAACTGACCTCCAGGGCTATATGATCAGCTGCTGTATAGCTGTGATTGCACACACAGATACAATGGATTAAAATACTGCGAGTGGTGCACTGCGTAACTACACTAAAGCAGCTATGGTATTTGGCCATTGCATGCATTATTATATTGATACAGAATGATTGTAATCAAGTGCCTTAAATCTGTAAACGATATGCAATTCATTTTGATATATTTGATAAATCCCACATCATTGATGTGAATCTGAAAAAGGGAGACCACACAGAAACAGTAGCACTCCCTTGAAGCCAAGCAGAAACTTGCATACGCAAGGGGGAAGGCTGCTGTGAAAATGTGCATGGCTTTAGGCCAAGTTAAGTTTTTATACATGTCAAAGTGTGCATGGAAACAGGCGTAAGCAACGTTTTTGTGGACATGTGATATTAGTCATGTATCTGGAGTTATAACCATTTCAACTATAAATGTCAAAATGATTTTCAGATTCAGAGAGTAACAAAATGGTAGAGTTGGTAAAATTTTAACATGGCTTCACAATAAAAACCAAACAACCCTCAACATATGTGTATTTAACGATTTTATTTGTGACCTCTTTTTTTACTTTCACATTGGTAACCACGGCTATGCGCAATACAGAAAAAAATGAGGCGTGTTTGGCAAGTGGCTAGTATCCTATTAGGTGCTTCAAGGGTCTTGTTCACTATTGTAAAGTGTTTTATGTATTCATTGCATATTTTCATTGTTTTGCTTTAAAAAAATCAAGCTTTGTGTTGCAATTATTCCCCCAAAGTATAGTGCAAGCCCTTCAGTCTTTAAGCCTAAGCATGCAAACTCAGTGATATGACTTAGTGAAAAGATAAAGGTGTCAGATAAACTTCATGCTGAAATGTTGGCAGCTGCTGTCAGGCATGAGTTTGGTATTAACAAATCAACCAGCTGGCTAGAGACATCGAGGCTGCCAATCCCATCATTGATTGCAACCTCAAGGTTAAATGTCAAATTTGGCTCTGCTGTGCTTCCATGCACCATGACCCTCAAGCATCTCAAGTGGCACACAAAGCAGAAGTTGCTGATGGATTTTTTCCAGCCAGTGTGTTCTTCACGATCTCCAATGCCAACTGAGTGTCACACCACTGTTGGTGTCTCATGACGGCAGCGACTAAAATGTTTTTTCTTTATTTTTTTTGAAGAGGTTACCACAAAAGTCATAGAATTCTATTGAATGACTTGCAAGAAAAAAAAGCTTTTTGCATGTTAGCAATTGTATTTTGTATACTGCATTTTATGGGTTATTTTATGTTTACATGTGTTATGAAAAGTTCATATTATCAGTGTTTTGTTATAATGAGTTCTATGCAGAAATGTGTATTTTGAGCAATCACTAGCGAAACACTACACTTTTTGGAGGTCCCGGAAACCTAATCCCCATTTCCCATAGGTTCAATATATTAACATTTGTGTCTTCAACTTTCGTGTTATTTCTTAGGAACAATTAAAATTGAAGATTGACTATAATGAAAATGTTAGAGGAGTTGGTCTCGTCCGTTATAGGAGATGGACGTCTGAAGGAGAGCTCCGCTAGCAGCGGCTTTATTTTCCCACGTATTTCATATTATTTAGAGGTATCCTGTATTTAACCCGACCAAGGAACTTCCACTACAATATACAAGCATGAGAAACAAGAAGAAAAGTCAGAAAGAACCGGAAAAGAAACTTAAAGCTGCATCAAAGTCTGGACAGACATCCGGCCCGAGTGCAAGGTATGGATTTTCTGGGACCCCGCTCCATTGTATCGTCTCCAGTTGAGAGTGAAAATGGGAGCGAAGGTGTAAGTGGTACAGGTCGCAATGGATCGACAATTTCTGAGGATCATTCGAGACTAGAAAAGGCCCTGCAGGATGTGCTCTCATCTACTCATCGCGAGCCCGCAGCACCTGCTGTAACAAGAGCTGCATTTCCACTCGCGGAGCACGAAATCCGAAATGAACTGTCCGAACTGAAAGAGATGATAGCCATATTGGCCACTGCCATGGCTACGGCCATAAGTGAGCTTAAGAAGGATAACAAGAATGAGTTTAAGAATGAGCTTAAGAAGTCTAACATTGAGCTTAAGAAGGATAACAAAGACCAGGAAACGCGTCTATTTAAATGTTTTGACGTGAACTTCAAAGGCATGTTGGAGAAATTAGAGGAACACATCGAAGAAAACAGATCCAAACTGAAAATGCTTGCCAACCAGATTAATGACGTTACAGATCAGCTGTATGACGTTAAGCAGGCATTCACGGCTCGAGTTGAAACAGCAGAACAATTAGCGTCTAACGCCGATGAAAAAGCTACAGCTGCGAATTCCGAATGCAAAAAACTCGGAGACAGACTTGCGGCCCTGGAAGATGGGTGCAGAAGAAACAATATAAGAATTGAGGGTATACCTGAGAAACGAGAAAGCTCAAGCCCAGTGAAATTTGCAGTAGAATTACTCTCTAAAATAATTGGAGATGATTTTAAACTTGACATTGAGATAGCAGCTACTTATCGCACATACAGATCAAGCACCTTTAAACCTAGGTCTTTTATTGTCCGCTTCGAGCGATTACGATGTAAGCTTGATGTGATGGCACTTCTCAGACACAAGCAAGAGATTATATTTGAAAATAATCTTATTCGTATTTTCCCCGACTTCTCACCATTAACAGCTGCAAAACGCACAGCCTACTTTAACATTAAAAAGTTGCTACAGAAAGCCGATATCAAATACAGCCTCTTGTATCCCGCCAAACTGAAAGTGGAAGTTCAAGACCAATATTATGTATTTCCAAGCAAGGAGGATGCTGAAAAGGAACTAAAGAAGCTGTTTCTGACACTTTTTTGAAAGTTAATAAGGAGCCGTATTCTGTCAAGACATGGGAAGGATCTATCATCTGCTGTTGGATCCACTTTTAAAGAGACTGGTATTAAAATTATACATCCTTTTCTTTACTTGGACATTATATGTTTATGTCTTAATTACAGTTATAGACGTGAGTGTGGAAGTAATTAAAGTAGGGTTTTTTTTTGTTTTTTTTTTTACTACCTTAAAGTAGACTGTTTAACATCATACTCTTGGTTTATTGCTATTTCTACTATTTCTACTATTACATTATACTATTACATTAGGATTTACTATGTTTATCCTAGATTACTTTTTAAAATTATTCCCAGGGTTCTTTCTTTTATTATCTTAATATCTTAAAATTGCTGAAGATTATTTTAAGCTTAAAGACTGTTAATGATTATATTTTCGGCAGACAGTATTTAGAATTCAGCTGCAATAGATATCTCTTTGTTTTAATTCTCTAACGCCGCTGCGGGGTGGGGTTTGTTTTGTTTTGGATGTGCTCTGTCTCTTTGTATGTCAGAGGACCGGGACATCGCGAAGTGGGATCAAGCCTCAAGTGGGGAGGCAAAATGGGGGGAGGTGGGGGGATAAGGGGGGAGAGAAGGAGAGCAGGCTATATCTAATCTATTCTTCTAATCCTTATAATTATAAATATCAATGCAACAATAGGCTAAAATGCAATAACTCATGGGGAATTTTGAAATTAAGATTAAAACTGCCTCACTACCAGTTAAGACTATAAAATGACATTAAAAACTCAGAATCAATGTCTCCATGATGGGACAGTTAACTTTGTGAGCTGGAATGTTAAAGGCCTGAATCACGAATTAAAGAGAAAGGAAGTATGCTCTCATCTAACAGGCTTAAATGCTAAAATAGTATTTTTACAGGAGACCCACTTACTAACTAAGGATCAGTTCAGACTACAAAAAGACTGGACTGGCCAAATGTTCCATTCTAGCTTTTTAAAGAAAACTAGAGGGGTGGGAATTCTCATACACAGAACAGTTCCATTTGTAGCATCAGATGTAGTATCGGACCCTGAAGGGAGATATGTGATGGTCATGGGCAACTTATTTAACAGTAAAATGATTTTGATAAATGTTTATGCACCCAATGTCGATGATAAGGAATTCATGCAAAATCTATTTGCATCCATTCCCAATGTGAACACTCATAAAATTATAATGGCTGGGGACTTTGACTGTGTTTTAAATCCACTCTTAGATAGGACTCCTGTGACAGGGGGGAAAACATCTAACACTGCAAAGACAATTACACAGTTTTTAAATGACCACAACTTATCAGACCCCTGGAGGTTTCTTAACCCAAACTCAAGAACATATTCGTTCTACTCACCAGTGCATTATAGCTACTCAAGAATTGATTATTTTTTTATAGATAATAATTTCCTGCCTACAATTAAATCGTGCAAATACGACACAATTGTTATCTCCGACCATGCCCCTCTAGTCTTGCAGATGGCGTCTTAACCCTCTTCTATTGGCAGACGAGAACTGCACAGAATTTATATCTAAACAAATCAGATTCTTCCTAGAGACAAACACGCCCACAGAGGTTTCTGCAGGAACACTCTAGGAAAGTCTAAAGGCCTTCTTAAGAGGACAGATTATTTCATATTTTTCCCACAGAAATAAATTAGACACCAAGAAAGTGTCAGAGCTAAGAAGCGAAATTACTAGAATATATGAAGAACAAGCCAGGCGTCCAAGTGAAGCTCTTCACAGGAAAAAGCAGGCCCTGCATACAGAACTTAACATCTTAACAACTAAAGAAACTGAACAACTTATTTATAAGTCAAGACATCATTACTATGAATACGGAGAAAAAGCTAATAAGCTTTTAGCTCAACAAATTCACAAACAAGAAGTTCGCAATGCAATACCAGTAATCACCAACACAAATGGAGAAGAAATCATTGACCATAAAAATATAATGCACGCATTTAGAGATTAGTATAAATCCTTATATTCTACTGAGTTCAAAGAAGACAACACACAATCTAATGCATTTCTGGATACATTACAGATACCACAAATAGATGCTTTAAGTGCTGAGGAACTGGATAAACCTCTGACGCTAACAGAATTACTAGATGCTATAAAGTCACTTCGGGAAATCAGCAGGCCCTGATGGTTACCCCGTAGAATTTTATAAGAAATTCTCCACTCAGCTAGCTCCCCTCTTATTGGCAACATTTACAGAAGCTAGAGACAACCAAATACTAGCTCAAACATTTCGTCAAGCATTAATCACTGTCTTTCCTAAACAAAATAAGGACTTGTTACAATGTGCATCATACAGACCAATTTCACTCCTGAATAATGATGTTAAGATACTCTCAAAAATTCTAGCTAGAAGGATGGAGAAAGTGCTGCCCTCGGTAATATCACAGGATCAAACTGGATTTATTAAAGGCCAAAACCTATCTTCCAATCTCCGACGCTTGTTTAATGTTATATATTCACCAGCAAAATCAAACACCCCAGAGATATTACTATCATTAGACGCAGAAAAAAGCATTTGATATGATTGAATGGAACTACCTTTTCACTGCATTGGAGAAATTTGGGTTTGGCCCGAATATTTGTGCATGGATCAAACTACTGTATACCAATCCAGAAGCTTCAGTTTGTATTAACAACATTTGCTCAGAATACTTTAAGCTAGAACGTGGTACCAGACAAGGATGTCCCTTGTCACCACTGCTGTTTGCAATCGCCATTGAACCACTGGCGGTTCACTGTCGAAATGCTTATCAGATACAGGGGATTATCAGAGAAGGACTGGAACAGAAAATTTCTCTATATGCAGATGATATGGTTTTATATATATCAGACCCAGAAAACACTGTGCCTGCAGTTCTAACAGCACTAACAGAATTTCAAAAGATATCCGGTCTCAGAATTAATCTGAATAAAATAAAACAAGCATATAATATTAGATTGGACACCCTACCTTTTACCATAGCAGATCAGTTTAAATACCTAGGGGTAAACATCACAAGTAAACATAAAGCTCTTTATCAACAAAATTTTGCCGTCTGTATGGAAAAAATTAAGCAAGACTTGCATAGATGCTCAACCCTTCATCTCACTCTAGCCGGAAGAATTAACGTTGTTAAGATGAATATCCTTCCTAAACTTCTTTTTTTATTTCAAAACATTCCAATATATATCAATAAATCATTTTTTAAGCAATTAGATTCAACAATAACCTCATTCATTTGGAACTCAAAACACCCACGTATCCGAAGAGCGACCCTACAAAGACCTCAGGCAGAAGGTGGCATGGCTTTACCTAATTTTCAGTTTTATTACTGGGCAGCAAACATACAAGCCATAAAAACGTAGACACAAAAAAATGAACATACACAGGCTTGGCTCGCAATAGAAGTAAAATCCTGTAGTACTTCTTTATACTTCCTGCTCTGCGCTCCAATAAATGCAAGTTATCGCAAATATACTAATAACCCAATTGTGCTTTACTCACTCAGAATATGGAACCAACTTAGAAAGCATTTTAAGATGGAAAATCTTTTATCCGCGGCACCTCTGCAAGAGAACCACCTCTTTCAACCCTTGTAAACATATCCAGTTTTTAATACCTGGAAAAGTTTTGGGATTAAAATGCTCAGAGATCTATATATAGACAACATATTTGCATCTTTTGAGCAATTACGTTCCAAATTCAACCTCCCAGCTACACATTTCTTTCACTATCTTCAAATTAGAAATTTTGTTAAACAGAAACTGCCCGATTTTCCTCACCTCGTACCCTCCACCATGCTGGAAAAAATACTGCTCAATTTCGAGGAATTAAACACCATTTCCGCATTATATAAAATCTTATTAGAGTCCCTACCTTTCAAAGACGCAAGAGGACATTGGGAAGAAGAGGTGGCGCACTGGTAGTGCTGCTGCTTTGCAGTAAGGAGGCTGTGGAAAATTGTGGGTTCGCTTCCCGGTTCCTCCCTATGTGGATAGCGCTTTGAGTACTGAGAAAAGTGCTATATAAATGTAATGAATTATTATTATTATCTCTTAATCAATATATCAGAAAATGAGTGGAAGGTAGCAAAGCAGAGAATTCACTTGAGCTCCATATGCGCAAAGCATAGAATTATTCAACTAAAAATTATATATCGAGCTCATCTGTCTCGCTTAAAACTGTCCAAAATGTTTCCAGGGCAAGATCCAACCTGCGAACGCTGCAACCAAGCTCCTGCCTCACTGGGTGACATGTTTTGGGCCTGCATCAAACTAACATCATTTTGGACCAAAATTTTTAAGTGCCTTTCAGACAGCCTTGGGGTCACAATCCCTCCTAACCTATTAACAGCTGCGTACGGTGTTCTTCCAGACGGACTTGAAGTGGAAAAGGAAAAGCAAACGGTGATTGCATTCACTACACTTTTGGCACGGAGACTTATTTTGTTAAATTGGAAGAATCCGAACTCTCCTCTGATAAGTCAGTGGGAAACCAGTTTTATATTATTTAAAATTGGAAAAAATTTAATTCTCAGTTAGAGGATCGGTACAGAATTTTTTCAAAACCTGGCAGGATCTAATCAATATTATTTTAGAATAAGAGTAATAACTCTTACCGCATTTATTTTTCTTTTCCATTTTTTATTTACCTATATATATTTCTTCCTTTCTTTTGTTTATTGTTGCCTTATTAAAAAGCCCTAAGCAATTCTCCTTTGGCTAAGCTCTCCTTCTCAGGGGTGGGGTTTGATTTGTCTTCAGTTTTTTTTTTTTTGTTTTAAATTGGTCTATTTGTATGGAATGATTACAATAAAATTAATAAATAAAATTAAAAAAAAATGTTATTAAATGATTATAATATTTCAATCATAAATTCACAATCATGACTTGGATTTTGACAATGTCCATCAGGCTTGGTGGGCATCTCTCAGTGAATATTTCACAGAAGGCAAAGAACATGAAGTTCTCACCACTGTAAACCAAGACCAAAAGCACTGTCAATTAATTAAATAATTAACTTGACCATAGATGGGTAATCGTCAACAACCTAATGTATCACAGTAAACAGGTTTAAGATAGAAACATAAAATGTAGTGTGAATCCTAAAATGTTTTTGAAGACTAAATTATAGGAAACTGGATCAGCTTCTCTAAGAATTTAGTGGGAACCAATAAATCATAGTCCAAGTTTATGAAACAGAACCTTCAGGTGAATGTATTTTGTCAAGAACCACACCTTAGGCACTATTTTAAAATCATAGGTAATCTTGCATTTTATATACACATATCATCAACAGATCACCACCTAAATCATTTTTTTGCTTCATATCACTTGAATGCACTACAAGACTAGGGACTGGAGAAATTGCTGAGACCATTTCATAATTCATAGGTTTATAGTCATGAAGCCATTCAAAGGAAGTTCATCCAGTAGCAGTGGTCAAGAAACCACTCCTGGAGAGTTCTACAAAGGTTAAGTAGTCTGACCAGCTACATATAAGGAATCTATAGCAAACCTTCTTTTGCCTGTTCACTTTGTCCATTGCCTTCTGAGAGATTACTTGAGGTAATGTTGAGGCAGATGTGTATATAATTCTTTAAACTCAATCATGGGATCCATTTAGGTACATATTTAGCCCTTCAGAGGTAATAAGTGGGGGATTCGTATTAGAATGTTCAAAAACATTATAGGGTTGTCCACCTCAATTACAACGATGAATATTTGGGAGTATAATAAATTCTAATTCTAAGTTTTCATCTTCTAAGTTGACCTATATAGACAGGGAATCTCATACCAGTTGCAGATGCTTCAAGTGGCTTGGCTGGAATGCAGCAGAGACTTGCTTCACCTGCTGTTTTATTTCCAGATATTCTTTTGGTATTGTTCGGCTTGCAGAGTGGATCATTTGAAACTGCAAAGATGTTGCTACAAGTTGACTGGGAGATGTGCACCTTTGAGAAACCAGAACAAAAACATGTTTAAAATACAAAAGTAGTAATTGCAAATAAAAAAAATGAAAAAAACAGGAATTAAGCCGTAAACAAAGTCAAAGCAAGAATGGCCACGATTATAAGAATATTAACAAAACCAAAATGCTAAGGTTGTGTACCAAATCGAGAGGAAAGGAGCATTTTATGGTGGTCACTTTATGATTTGACTCGTAGTGTCTCTTGGGCAACATTACTTAGCAACAGTAATTTGTTTCCTAGTAACTCACTACAAAATTCTGTAAGTGTAAAAAGGCAGTGTAATGCACTTAAATTTAAAGAAAAATATTAATATCTTTCTCAAACTGAAGTATTAATCTAAAATATGTATACAGTATGATCATGCTCCTTAAAAATAAAGCTTTACAAATATTCACAAAAAAAAGAATGAACAGAAAAATGTATCTAAACCAAATGTTTTAAGTAAAATGTCTGAGATATACCAATTCTGAAAAACATCTGCCTTTTGATTCTTTTCTGCAGAACAAGATTTCAGAATAAAAATGACTAAAATAATAAGGCTCATTGAGCTTGATGTGCATTAAGGCATACCACTCTTTACATAAATGAGATTTTTTTGTGATCAAAGTAAATAACACTGGGCTGTTTGTCAATGCCTCTATTCTTCCAAGACTAATTTAATTTCCAGAAATGTTCAACTTCCTACATCATAGTTTTATGATGTGGGAGTAAATGTCTTGGAAAAGAAACCACACAGATAGTTTATTTTTTAATTATTAAAATACTAGGTCAGAATACCTCAGTTCCTACATTTCAGGTATCTACATCCAGTTTGAATTGTATACTAATATCTAGATTTCTAAAGTTTGGAGCAGAAGTGAAAGCTTTTTTTACTTTATCAAACACCTCCTGAGCATCAGTAGTCCAAAGTAATTAATGAGCAATATTTTGGGTGAGTGAAGCAATGGAAACTACAATAGAATCTAGAAGTTTTTTATACTTTGAACTTTCAATAACAATTGCCAAACCTAATAAAGCACCGTGCATGATTAATAAAATTAGAGGCCCTCTATTTATTAATAGCCTTAATTTTTGTTTGATCAATACTGAGTCTTTCTTTAGAAATGTGATAACCTAACACTGAGGATTTGTTGAATTCATACTTCAGGTTTAGTTTATTACCTGTAAGACTAGACAAGACCCCTCTAGCACACTGTACATGTTTGTCCAAATCTGGAGAAAACACAAGTATATCATCACTATACACTAACATGTATAAAACAAAAACATACCTAAAATATCACTCATGAATGACTGAAAAGCTATGGGTGCATTTTCTAGACAATATAGCATCACAAGGTATTTTTAATGGCCAGTGCAGATGTTAAGTGCTAGTCTTCCACTTGTCACTCTCCCTTATTCGAAAGAGGTTGTACATTGATCAATTATAGTGAAAAATCAAAGACCAAGTAACTTGATTATTAAAGATCTGATTAATGGAAGTTGATAAGTGTTTTCAAGTATTATTTTATTGACCTCTTAATGTGAGCCATCCTTCTTACCCCAAAACAAACAACTTGTATCAAATTGGACTATAGGATAGATTAATAAACCTATTGGCTACATTTTTTTCAATACCGGTATACCCCGCTATAGCCTTTGCACCTGGCTTTGTCCTTTGGTAAAGGAGCTACAGGCAAGAGATCAATGCTGCAGTCACAAGGGCAGTCTGGTGACAAGGGTCCACTGAATACTAAAATCCTAAAATTCCTGATATTCATTAGAAAGAAAATGTATATTGTTAACACATTAGGAGAGGTCTATGAACTTTCCTTAAACCGTGTAGCTAACAATTTCGTCTCTAGGACTTTAATTCTTTTGATAATCAATCAAAAATAAGATTACTAAGATTTTGTCATTATTTTGAGTTTCCACAAAGCAAAATAGGGTATGGGGCCTCCAAATATTTTGCAAAAGGATTCATTGACCTTTGCCTGTTTAATAAAAGACCTTACCTCAATGGGGTAATCTATAGCTTCAGCAGTTTCCTCCAGATTTGCAGGATCAGAAGGAAGTTTAGCCTCAAAAATAAACTTAAATGTCTCAAAATATATACATAAAAGCCCCACAAGAGAAAGGAGAACTGTAAACTCTCGGCATGTATTATCAGGGCAAACAAAACATTTTTATAAATAAATTATTTACAAAAACTAGAAAAATACAAAGAAAAGCTTAAAAGAGCAAAAAAAGGCACAAAGGAGTTGCCTAAAAGGTTATCCTACAGCAAAGCAGTCCCAGTATATTAACCAAAAATCCAAAAATAATCAAGAAATCCAGAAAGTCCAACACAAAAAATTTAATATTAAGCGATACTCCACACAAACAAAAGATTCCCAACTTCTTCTCAACTTACTTACATAGGCAGAGGAAGGGTTCGGGAGAAGTGACATCAGGATGGCCCCACCTCTTGAGGCCCTACCCACAAAGAATATTGAACATAGTTACATTTAAAGAGACAGTAAACAATTAGAAACATAACAGAAAATATGTAAAAATAAAACACAAAATTACTTAAGAACAACAAAAACAATAAAAATTCGTAAACACAATTCTAATACATAATAGTTTTAGCCAAGAGAGTCCTAAGAGTAACTGAATGGAAAAACACAGTTACAAAAAATAATATATGTTCATGGTAAATGACACCAGTAGGAAAAGAAAAGGGCTCAGTAATATATTCAGTTAACTCTGTCACCAATGGGACCCCCATCAATTGACTAAATGTTTATTTTGGACTTGATAGGTGGATTGTGAATGTATAAATGATCTAGTAATCCTGAGCTGATGACATTTTTGACTGCCCCCAAATCTACAGGAGGTGATACTAAAATAGAATTGTTAATTTCAACTGTGAGGATAAAATATTCATGTGTCAAGATTGACTACAACTGTCCACCAAACCATCCCTGAATAAGGATAGGTATGTTATTTTACCACATGTCACTTGGGGCAAATAGCTATTAAATGACCAACTGTTCCACAATAGAAACCAAGATAATACAATCACTAATTGAGTGTGACCCCTGCTTAAAATTAATTATTAGTTATGCCATTGAGCTTGGGCTGATCAAAGATAGCTCAGAATTCTTTTAAGATCTAAATTAATAACACAAGGATGATCTGGCAGACAGCTAAGGTTTTGTAGGGTTTTTTGCTCCTTTCTAGTACTGATGACAGCTCACAAACAATCCATTTCATCTTAGGGTCACTCATTATAGTTTTCCTAATATTTATTTTGTTTAGATTGAAAAAATAAGGCATTGTCATGAAAAGGCCATTAAAAAGCAGGCTAAGACCAAAGAGGAGTCCTAAGTTGAACAAGATGGTCAAAAGCAGAAAAGCAATGATCTAAATTACTGAGACGAAACAACTTTCAAAAATCAAAGTCAAACATTTAAAGCCAGGAGATCAGAGACAAAAATTCAAAAAACAGAAAGCAGTGTGAGTTGTGTACATTTTGTTATAAATATCTTAGTACTAGGATGCATGTAGAACCATGTTTTATAGTATAGTATATGTTTTATAGTCAAGGAAACTTCACGTGTTCTGTGATGTCAATTACATAACCGTTGGTAACCATGGTAACTATAGTCAATATGAGTTGACTACTCAGAGACTTATAGAATGGCAGTGGCAGTAAAATTCACCATTCCATAATATCAAAAATGAAAAATATAAAAAAGTTATAATTTACATCAACACAACTTTTTATCTAATGCATAATCATAACAATATCGATGATACAGTATATGTCCATCCATCTATCCATTTTCCAACCCGCTGAATCCGAACACAGGGTCACGGGGGTCTGCTGGAGCCAATCCCAGCCAACACAGGGCACAAGGCAGGAAACAATCCTGGGCAGGGAGCCAACCCACCACAGGACTACAGTATATGTAAACAGCACAATATTCTTACTCTCTAAATTTTAATAGTTTTCCAACCTAACAAACCTGTAATGAAGAAGGTTCAGAAAATTAATGGATGTATGAGCTCAGTTAAGTTGGAAGGATAAGCAATATGTTTTAAGATAAAGAGGTAAGAGTACTCTTATTGTTGATTTGTCCATCAATGACAAAATCATTGGCAAGTGGTAAAATATTTTCACAGACAATAAACACCAATGACACGCTGAAAGCCTGACAATCAAAACTGAAGGGAGTCCCCTGAAACAAAAATTACAAACATATCATATTAGTATAAATTACTTAATATTCATTACTAAATTTCCCCGTGACCCTGTGTTCGGATTCAGCGGGTTGGAAAATGGATGGATGGATTACTAAATTTGTGAGAAAATAATGTAGCAGAGAACAGAAAGGTCTTTACAGGTAGGACTGGAACTCGTGCAACCCACTGATAAGGAAGAAGTGTGCATCCTTTAAACTGTTAGAGTTTTAGAAAGAGTATGGAGACCTTCATTGGAAACACATAACTCAGAAGGCCAGGCTGGTGTTAGTGTAATGTGTAATGGTGATTGCTGATACCATAACAATGACAATGTTTGAGTTGGGAACAGATTAAGCCAGCTTTGTCTTGTTCCTTGTTTGTATAAATTTTGGATGCATTTACTGTAACCCGTAAAAAAGGGAAAGTGAAATATTGGCTATGTTAGGCTTTTCGACTGCAGGTTGCAATGAGAAACAACAAGAAGAATAAAGGATTGAGGAAACCATGTACTTGAAAATGCAAATAGTTAATAATGCTCTTTACAGACTAGAGTCCAAAACAGCTCCAGCGGTCTTTGACAGGCAATGCCTGAGTGCATAGGTGCCATGGCTGTATTTATTTCTAAATTAATTATGCTTCCTAGTTTCATAATCAAAAGTTCTCCATTTCAGAGAAATGCAACATGCTAAAAAGGAAAAACAAGAATTATGAGATATAAAAAGTATTTGTGCCTTCTGTAAATATAAGGCTAACATTGCTCAGGTGCAGTGCATTACCTTACTAAGTCACACAATTTGTTGATGGTCTCCACCTGTGTAGGAAATGGGTGCATCACATGTTCTCAATTAGTTTGTAAGGACAAATACCCCAACAATAATTGTTTCCTAGTTTTTCTACTTTGGGCCCTCCATCTAAAAGATGCTCAAGGTAGATTCATTTGTGATTTTAAAATAGCCTCATATGAGTGTGTGTTTGGGTGTGTGAGTGAGTTCTGCTAACCCTGAAGTGGATTTACGGAGATCATTAATAGATTAAAACTTTTGGTAATGGTACTCATCAACAAATAACACGGACTACATGCACATCGACATTGGAGCCCAAAAAGCAATTCCTCCAGTATAGGCAAATAGTTTACAATGGTCAACAGTATCATAAATATCAGTATAATCGAGTATAAAAGCCACAAACTGTGAGTTATTAGAATTAGGTTAATGGTGCAGTATGAATGAGAGAAGTTCTTGTGGCATATTGGAGTCAGAATTCAGACAGAAAAGGTTCAAGGTGATGGTTCTTGGTTATACAGTATGTTGGAAAAACCATGAGAAAAACCTTGGGATAAAGCTTTTGAGCCAGGAAATAAAAAATATGAAATTGGAAGACAGTTTGGTACAACAAATGTAAAGTTTGGCTTCTTCAGTGAACAGACAAATCTTATGCACATGAGGGCAAAGTTAACATTACAAATGTTATTAGTAAAAGAAGAATTAATGATGTTTGGTAAAAAAAAAAAAAGATTCCAAGGGCATTGCAGACATTAGTAACTATGACAAAAAGGAGTTATAATATAATATGATAATAATATATAATAATAGGACATAAATGTAGAATAAGAGGTATAAAGAAAGGATTGAGTGCATGGCACTTTAAGTGGGAGAGTCTGAGGAAAACTACTAGGCTGACAATGGGAGCATGGGATGGGCCCTCATCCCAGAAGTGGTCCATTGATATGAACTTTAGAAATCATTTTGATAAAGGAAGTACTGTACATCCAAGTCCACCCTGGGTCTAAATTTTTCATATCCACCCATGCATGTTCTTTGTGAACAAATCCATCTGTTATCAAACACATATATCCAACTGAAGGTCTAGAGAGATATTCACCTAGCTTTTCCAAACTAATGTTGACTAAAGATATATTGGATCATCATATCACTAGCTTGTCATAGCACTCTTGTCAAGTATACTCTGCCCCATTTCCATGCATGAAGAAATATTTTGCAGTGGTTTTGTTTAGCTTACTTCTAACTAGATTCCAACTGTGCCCCAAGTTTCTTGTATAAGAACTTAATTTAAAGTAGCAGTAGACATCAGCTTTACTTATCCAGTTCATAATTTCAAATGCTTTCATTATGTCACTTCTTAGTTTTTCTATTTGATTAGGTAGAAACATTCATCTCCATTCAGATCAATACCCTTCAGTAACAATATAAGTCTGATAGCTCTTATACATGGCTGCCTGTAGCCCAATAATTTAAGGCAAAAAGACTAGGCTCGCTGGAAAAGAAGAGACATGATTAATTTAAATGGAAAAGACAAAGTTTTCTAAAAAATTGGAACAATGAAAATGTAAAGCAGGCCATCAGCAGTCTGCCTAGGATCTAACTTGGAAGAGCTGACCCTATATCAGACGTGATTGGTGGTGTTGCCTGGTACTGTATGTCCCTTGTTACTCTTCCATTGTATAATACATTGTTTTTGATACCTTTGAAATGTCTGTGGTCTTATTCACTTCAGTGACCCAACTGTTTGTGTTGATGCATTTAAACTTCAGGGAATTTGATTCAGTAATCACCACTATAACTGTGTGTGGATGTAGGGGATTAATATGCAAGGCCTTGGTTTAAAAAGTCATAGCAGCATTCATCTTCTTATAAAACCAGTAGAAACAAAAAATTATGGTAACATAGTGGCACAGTGTTTAGCACTGCCAATTCTCATTTCCAATAATCCAGTTCTGTGTCAAATTTTCATGTACAACTCAGGTTTTCACTATTTCCTTAAGATATAAACATTGATTGTAAAATGGCTTATTATGAATGATTGCCAACATATGACTGTGTATAAATTTACAGGCATGCCATAAGGAATAGCTCCTGCTGCATGCTCAGTGCTACAAGAACGTGCCCTGGCTCCCAGTGACCTTGTAATGAATAAAGCCGATTAACAAAATGGATGGATGAATAGATGAATAAATGGATCAAATGCATAATCATCTCATGTGAAATGCATCTAGGGGAAGTAATGGAGCAATATCTGGACAGCATGGGGAAATTATAAGGGAGGTAGATAGTATGCTCTCTCACAGAGCAAATGAAGTCCAAACAGGTGATTCCATATTTAGATGAAAGATGTATAATAGCAAAAACAGGTAAAATCTACACAACATAACTGGCACATACTGGTTTAATCAAGTTTAGGACTGCTTGAGCACAAGAGCATACAGTATATCATTTCCTAGACAGGAGGACATTCTATTTCAGGGCCTTTATGCTGTATTAGTTTATTATCTGCATCTGCAGAAACTGTTTAAAGTGGCCAAAGAAAGAAAAACAACACACACACACACACTACTAGACAAAATGATAAGATAGAAGTAAAAAATTTAGCATGTCAAAGCTTTTGTCCTTGTGGGTCTGCAAGTGCTGCATATGAAAATCAGAGTAAAGAATTAATAAAGGTGTACACAACTTTGTATATGCAGTAGGGAATTTCTGGCCTCAATGTGTCAAAATATTCTATGCAGCAGTCCTCTTGGCTTTTTATAAAGCAATTATATTTCCATTAACCATGCTGCACTTTATTTTTTGAGAGTTTTAAGGCTGACTTGCTACATATTCCTCTCATTAAGTGATGATTTCAGCTTCAGTTCTCTTTACAGTGAGAAGAACTAAAAAGGCTATTCACTCAGTAAATAAGGAATGCAGTTTAATATTTCCCCTGGACAGGAAATGGTACATTTAATGCTGGTGTTTGTGGTTTTTATGAAATTATAGCTGGACAACATTTAAATAATCGTCTTCTTCTCTAATCCTGTTAGTGTAATAGGAATTTTAATGTAATTTACATACAGTATAAGTGAATGGGAGTAAAGATGGAGTGATGAACGCTCCGGCTTTGCACTCGGTGCTGCTGGGAAAGGCACTAGTTCTCCCCAACAAAGAAGTGGAAAAATATAATATCTATTAAACTAAATGGATGCTTTACATATTGATTTTTGTTTCTGTAATGGTCACAACACCCTTACTGAATTTCATTCCATTTGCAATTAAAGACTAAAACCATTTGTTTCCAAGAGCAATGCTAGTAATTGGTTGCTTTAAACCCAATGCTTAACCATGAGGAGTTTTTTTTCTCCAAATTGGAATGAGGCAAATAAAAGAGCTGCACATGTTTTTGTTGAAGAAAACAGAGGAAGGAGGAAATAAGATTCTAATAACCTTTTAAAAAGAAAGAAAATGAGTACATGTCTTTAGTATAAAACTACATCGTCCATAGAAAAACTGACACATGGAGAGAATGTGCAGACTCTGTTCAGAAAATGCCAGGAGACAAGTTGATGGCAAGGATCTGTAGCTGTAATACAGAAATGCTATCCACTTCTATATATTATCTATATTCAAATATACGCCATAGAAAGCTTGATACTATATCAACTGTCCATGGACGAGAATGTTTTTACAGTACATACCATTTTGTCGCATATACTGTATCAAATGATGTGCATAAATCTTAAGACATGTGTAACAATGTAATTTGTTTATGCAGTAGAGGCATTCAAATACTGCTCCGTAGATATTCATTTGTGTGCTGACATCAATAAATCCATACTGACTGTTTTTTTCCCACAGCTTTTGAAATAAGCTTAGGGCTCATTTAACTCTGATCAATGTTTTTGCAGTGAAGAATTGGACAGCCGTGTGATCTCCTGGGGATCATGGCTTAAAGGGCAAGTGGTTACTGTGACCAAAGTCATCCTCATAGTGCCATTTTGTTACTGTACAGCACCAAAGAAAAATATGGTTGACTGGTGGTTAATCTTAAACAATGGGTAGACCTTGGTGCATTTCAGTGGTTTTATGTTATTTCCTGGCAGATCCACAGTGTCTACGACTTTGAGATTACACAGTGTAAAACACAATTTACATTGTCTTAAACTGAAGAAGTCTGATTACATAGCATTCATAGTAACACTGGCTCTTCTGGGGACTTGATCATGGACACACTAAAAGTAGGTGGTTAAGATGTTGTGATTTGTGTGACTCATCTAATTTCAAACACTGAACCACATAATAATCAATAACTGAAATGACTACACTCATAAAAGTATGTTTACATCTGCAGCTGCTGAGGAACAGCCCAGGGTGTCACTTTCTCTCACAGTGGCAATCCTCCCTAAAATGACACAGCTAGGTTGCAAACTTACGATGTTGAAAATTACAAGCAGCAAGTTCTACCACTGAGCTAAAAAGAAAGCTTCATCTGCAGTGGCAGATCAGTCCACTGAGCTGTGACAGTGCTTTCTTGTTCAACAGCCAGCACATCTATCAGTTTTGCTGCCCATGCTCCTATAGTTCCAAATCAAAAATAGTTTCATGCTGTTATTTTTATATTGAAGTTGTTTTGGCATAGGTAAGTATGTATCAGAGCATGACGTAAACCAGTTTGTTTTAAGGATAAAACACTAGTGGTCTGTGATTGAGCTGTGAGGAAAAATGACAAGGCCCAATGACACACAAACAACTAGTGTCCATCCGGTTGCTATGTATCTGCCATTCCAAAAGATGACAAAAAATTGTCATTATAAAACACAATGCATTTGTTATTCCAATAGATTGCACATCACAAACATTAACACTGCTTTTATGAATACCATACCGAATGGAATACACCAGAGACATTTGAATTACATGGTGCACTGCAAACATTAACACTAAGGTCTATTTTGATTACTTAGATTTTAGTCCGTCTTAGATGGGTAGCACAGCTAGTAGAAAACTTAATAGTACATAAATGGATAAGAAGAACTTGGCCAAAGCAATCACATTAAACAATACAGATTTAACCACAAATAATGTGTGGATCCAAAAGTAAATCAATGAACAGTTGAAACATAAAGTACATAAGAAAAACAAAAACATTTGTAAAACAGCCAACAGACCATAGGAAAATTAAAAAAAGTTTTATGAAAACAGGCTATTCAGTCCAACATGGTCTTTTGTAAAAAGGATCAATTTGTGTGAAATTTGCAGTTTTTCCCAAATTTCATCTGTGCCTATCTATGTATTATTGTCAAATAAGAACTCATCATAAGGCAAAAGCTGTGTTCCACCCGATTGTCTCCCTTAAAACTTTAAACACCTCTATCAAGTCATTTCATCTTTGGTTGGTCAAATTGTAACTGAAATTTCCTTGAATAATCCTTCATTATAGCTCATATCCTAGAGTCCTAGAATCACTGAACGCACTCTTCTCTGGACTCTCTTGTCCTCATCTCTATAATGGAACCCAAAATAGGACACAGTATTACAGATGAGGCTTCAAAATGCTTTAAACATAACTTGGACTCAACATGAACTGCTACATAATTGAACCTTCCTTCCATTTTCTTAATCACTTGTCTACATTGTATGGTTGTGAAAATTGACAAGTCCAGTGCCTGACTTCATATTGCAGAAGTATATCTAATATTTTTACTTAATATGTGTAAAATTTCACATCACACACATGTATTGTATTTTTAAAATAAGTTAGCATTTTATGTGGCCTTCAATTAGAATGTAAAACTGAAGCAATCTACTTTGATACAGTTGTGTATAACTTCTTCCAAGCTTTTCACTCAACTTCAATTATGTCAAGGTGAAGGCTATGTGGTGGGCCAGTTTAATGTTGTTAGTGATCCTTATGCAGACTTCCATTCTAGGGAAGTCTTATTTGTTGTTTGCAGTTTATTTAAAGTCGTTATTTTGCTGAAGCATGTACTGTAGTTTTTCTTATTATGTAATTTCCCTCATAGGTATAACATCCATCCATTATCCGACCCGCTATATCCTAACTACAGGGTCACGGGGGTCTACTGGAGCCAATCCCAGCCAACACAGGGTGCAAGGCAGGAAACAAACCTCGGACAGGGCGCCATCCCACCGCAGGGCACACACACACACACACCAAGCACACACTAGGGACAATTTAGAATCGCCAATGCACCTAACCTGCATGTCTTTGGACTGTCGGAGGAAACCTATGCAGACACGGGGAGAACATGCAAACTCCACGCAGGGAGGACCCGGGAAGCGAACCCGGGTCTCCTAACTGCGAGGCAGCAGCGCTACCCACTGCGCCACAGTGCCGCTTAGGTATAACATGATAAATTGAAATCTGATTACATTACTCAGAAGTCATCATTTCATCACTTCTGACCAAGTTCCATATACCATTAGTCAAAATACACCCTCATGACTATGGAGTGAAATATGAGATGTCCCAGGGGTCCTGGCATGCTCCTAACTTGACGCATGAACCTTGCGAAAGCCTAAAAATCAAAACTGGGGGAAGGGATGTATATCTCTGAAAATACATTTAAAAATATCTACTCTCTATATATAAAATCCTAAGCCTAAAAGTGCAACGATTTTATGTGACATTTTTATGTCACATTTTTTTGTCACTCTTTAAATCGGGCTTATTTTAAAACCTACATATATACAGTATGTTTGTTATCATTCTTTTCAGAATTTATCAAACTTTAATGTGACGTTGTTAGATTTTCAGATTCTTATTCCATTTTTAAATTATAAGCTAAAAAATAACAAGAACTCACGTCCCACGAGACAAGACTTAACCAAGAGTGACAAGAGATTTAACCATGCCCGGTGCTGGAAATAAAAGACAAAGAGTAGGACAGCTGCTGTACAGGCTTTTAAATGTTCGAAGCGCCGCATGAGATGCAGATCGCATGGCAGCAGCAACAATCCAGCAGCTTATCGAACAAAGAGGAGGTAAAAAAAAAACTGTATTTGTTTCCAATTGTATCACCATTTAAGAGGGGTTTCAGAGGAGCAACCCCGTCTCCTTGGGGTGCGTTCAGCCCACCTCTTCACAACACAAGCGGCAGACTAACTGCAACTGGTGGTTGGGCGCTGAAGGCACCAGTGGGGCTGCCCCCCTAGTATTCTATATAAATCATTCACTGCCCATTACTCAGTTGCAAAAAACAGCTCTTCACGGGGAAACTAGATGTCAGCTGTCTGCCTTATACTTGAGTGGCAGCAACCCTTATGGCAAGAAAGGAGAATGCATCGTTTAAATAAGGAGGATTCACAAATGAGGGTGGAGACTTTAATAGGAAATTATAAATTGGATCCCCATGCAAGTTGCCATTTCCTATTTGTTGTTTTGATGTTCCTGTGGTCTGTGAAAATGGGAATGTGAAGTTATCTGTCTCTAACGGCAATTAGGTATGGTTTTGCTGTTGTTGTTCAGTTCCTAGCAGTCATCAGGTGAATGCAGGAACCAACTGGAGGAGACCTTGATTGACACACACACACACACACACATTAAAGGAAGTGGTGAGGGGAAATGGATAAGAGTTGTGCTCTCACAGTCTTTCACACACAGTGTCTAAGAGTGCACATGCCACAAAAAGGGGGTGTCATGGTGATCAGATGTACAAGGTGGTGTGTCTTTTGCTTACAGATTGCTTATCAATGTACCATTTGATAGGATTTGTCTACTTAAGTTAGGTGTATCCCAGGTGATAACTTTCTCCATAGCTACATTATTTTATGTGCCACAGTACCATGGTAAGATATTAGTATTCAGACAAAGCTGGAGTGCTAATGGGACTCCAAATTACCACCCATACCCAATATAATGAAAAATCAGCTGTTATGTGTCACAGAAGGCTTCAGTCAAGCCTCAATGTACTTCTCACTAGCTTCTCTTTTGACATAATGGCTTCTTTGTAAACAAAAAATTCCAAATATAGACAATCATTCCATAAGGGTTTCTGACACTGATTATTGCATGTGCTTTTTAATCTTGTGTAATACAATATCTTCTGCTTTTTGCCTTTCATCAAGAATGATTTCTTAGCTGCAACACATCCTAGAAGAACCTTTATTTTAACAATTCTAATTTTAATGCCAGAGAATTCTACCAGATGTTGAACAAGCACCCCACTGGTTTTCCTTTTGATCTTTAAAGAAATTACCTTTTAGTACTGTTCATCACATATAATACAGTTTGTTGGTGTTCTTCTTCAGTTTTCTGTCTTCAGTTTCCACAGTTTTCTCAGCTTTCTTTATGGCAGCTTTGAAAGAACATCAGGTTTGGTGTTATGTTTAATCATCGACTATGACCTTGTTTATAAAAAACTAATGTGTTGTGCCTATATTAGTTATCCATATCCAAACCTTTCACGGTACTTCATTATTTGTTGGCGGAATTTTACAAATACTGTACATGGAATGCCTTTGTTACCTCAAAGAGAAATATAGGAGTCATACCTCTGTTGCTCAATCCATCTCACAAGATTGTCAATATGTTTTTGGAAAAAAGCAAATCCTTGTTATTTTTTATTGTATTAATTTTATTTGTATGTGTTCTATTGCTGCATAACATTTTCATAAGGAAAAAAGCACAGCCCAGTTAACTAACTTTAAAATCTTTTTCTTGGGTGGCCTAAGACTATTTTATTGTGCTATATGCTAAAGTTCATTTGCCTCATATTTATCAGAATCTGAATTTCATTCCTGTCCTTCATTAATTATTTTTCGGACTCTAGGGTATCAATGAAATGTTATCTGTACACTTTCCTTGATGGTTAGTTGCTTTATCTAGCTCTATAATCTATATACAGTATATAAAAGTCAATGTGTGTATGTATATATGTATGTATGTTCCAGCATCACTTCCGAACGGCTGGAGCAATTTTCATGAAACTTGGTACACATGTTTCTCATTGGTTGACTAAAAATACTGTAGGGTGAAATCAACCCTAACCCTCCCCCTTCTGGATAGGGTGGGGGGTGATGATGCAGTCTTGTATGCATGTTATCAGCTAGTTGACACTCAGAACGACCACCAGAGGGCAAACTGGAGGTGACTGCCAGCATTCTTTATGTTTGAGCACCACCGTGCCCCTGTTGCTTTTGAAATTAAATAGAGTTGGCCGGTTCCAAGCGTCAACTGGATGATAACATACAGTACATACAAGACTGTAAGACAAGCACATTAGTGAGTCATCATGGTTTGTTAATTTATTTTTATTTTTAAAGTTGTGGGTTTTTTTAATAATATTTTTCTCAAGCAATTAAAAAAAGCACTTTATTTTCCTCCCGGGAAATGCTGGGTATTTCAGCTAGTACACATTAAAGAAAATATTGGCTGCAACTTTGATTCTCAAGGGACTGTACTCTTATCATCACCTAATTTGGAAATAGCTCCCTACTCCAGAAAATTCTGCTTTCTGTATTTTTTTGATTATAGAATTTTGATGGAAACCCCTTTGCTTTCTGTAGAACAGCACCTCCTATCTTGTGTTACTCTCACTTTGTGCATCCATCTGCACACCTGACCTCTGGAAAGGTCCTTTCAGGAAGGTGTGAAGGTCTTTCTGAGAGGATTGCTTTTGGTGCAGACAAACAGACCCCGTCCAGTCTGTATGCAACTGGTTTCTAGCCAGTACAATATATGAGTGTTGGTCAAAAGGTTTTGAGCCTGAATTTGCATGGGATATTCTATGGTGTGATTTCTATAATCAAAATAGCCTCTGTGCACTAAAATATATTAATTACAAATTTCTAACATTTCTGGTTTATACTGTATTTTTCATGTTTCAGAACCAAGTCATAATGGATGCTGGAAACCTCAAAATCAACTAATCACACTATTAAGAAGGCTGATCATTTTACACATCAATTAGGTAAGAAGAAATCTCTAATGGTGTACGAGGTCTGTCTGGAAAAATTCCAGCCATTGTCAATATGACGAGAACGGTTTGCACGGCATCGATGTAACCTGGCAGCCAAGGAGAGTGGACTAGAATGCGCATTCACGAACAATGAAGACTTCACTGGACTAGTCAGTGGGGGCACTACATGCCATTGAATGAGCATATGTACTGTGTGGCCATCGCATTCAAAATGTATAACTGAGTAGAGCAACAAATCTGCATCAAATTTTGTGTTAAGCAAAAAGCATTAAGCATTTCTCTGCGGAAACTAGTCAGATGATTCAAAAGGCTTTTGGGGACGATGCAATGAGTGGCTGAACAACAAATCACCCAGGTGACTCAGCCCACATACAGCCAAGATTTGGAGCCCTGCGGCTTCTGGCTTTTCCCAAAACTAAAATCACCTTTTAAAGGGAAGAGATTTCAGACTGTCTATGAGATTCAGGAAAATATAACGTGGTAGCTGATGGCGATTCCAACAAAGGATTTTACTGAGTGTTTTGAATAGTGGAAAAGACGCTGGGAGAACTGTGTGAGGTCCCAAGGAGCCTGCTTTGAAGGGGACTGATGCATCATTGCCCTATGTACAATGTTTCTTGTATATTGTATCTTCTTCAAGAAATGTATATATTTTTCATATTATGTGGCTGGATAATTTCCAGACAGACCTCATATTGTTCTTTTGTGTCAGAAATGTTGTCATCAGAAATAGTTACAACAAAGTAATGACCAACTTGTTTGGGTAAATGTTATCTACTCCCAGTGATATTTTTGATTTGAGCTCTTTTAATCCTTGCAGGACATCTTTGTAATCTACAGATCATTTCCTACTTCATTAATACACACATTCTAGCATTAATATACACACACTCTTCAAATGTGTGTTTGATCTTTTTTGACAATTCTTTATTCAACTATCTATTATCAGGTCCCATTAACTCAGTATAGAGTCACAGATGCCAGGACACCATTTGGTGCAGGGCAGGGCCAACATGTATCAATTAATATTAGGCTTAACATCCTGTAGAGATCAACTAGGGGCATGTTACACTATAACATAATATTTATGTTTCACTTCATATAAGTATTTTTTATTTTAATACTTCTAACAATAACACAAGCAATTTTTGATCTAATTTTTAATTATTACCCATTGACTATTTTTCAAAGTTGCAGTTTATTACACTGCTTTATAGTATGGTATACTAAGTTATAGTAATACAGTACAGTATGTTAATATTCTTTCCAGTATCATCCATGAGGTTTTAACCCTTACCCCACCTAAATAATTTTCTAGTTTAAACAGTCCGACAAAGCTACACACACATCCTTCTAATACACCAGTAGGCGGCTGATTCCAATGTAACCTATCTTAACGTTTTAAGTCAATCTGTTCCAAAAATACATCTGTATTTTACACGTAGGTTTCAAGTATGGTATTAAGTGTTCTAATCTCTTTAGTTTTACATGGATTAGAAGCATGACACAGAAAAAGACCACCTGGTCAGTTTTGCTTGTAGGCTTACCACTTACTATTATACAATTATTTTGCAGAACTGACAGCTATAAACTTACCTATGTCATTTATTTCACCATGAGCAACTGCCACTGTGTCCACATCAGTTGTGCCCTTCAACATATCTGGCCACAAATGTACACAGGCAAAGAATCTGTTCTATTATCTGAAACTGATGGATTCATACAACCATGACATGTATGTTTAGTAATCAGGGGTTTGTGAATGGAAACTTCTCTAAAAACTTTAAAGGATGATGACTAAAGGTTAGTTTCCTCTAAACCCACCGGGAAGAATTTTCCCAGTAATTCATCTTTGCTTCAGGCGTTACATTTTCTGCAGAAAGCAATCACAATAAGCTACAACACCTTGAGGCCTGTCAAAGCTGGTTAGGGATTCTTCTGCATGAAAGAGCTTTTGTACCTGAGAGGAATCCATGTCATTTTTAAAATGGAAAAGTAAAGTTTATGAGATAGAAGCAATTGAAACACTAACATTTCCTCCATAAAAGTATAATAACTGAGCCCAGGTGAGCACAAAGGGTTTCCTCTGGTACTTCCATGGTGTCTTTCTACATTTTTGGATTGTTCGGAAGGTAAGATGCACTGCATTGGAGAAACTGTGGAAAAATAAAATTATTTTTTTTAATATTGGTAATGGAATGATTAATGTTCTACAAGAAGATGTCCTATTCAACACTCCTTTTCGCAGGAGTTCCCGTTTGTGTGGGTCAGTTATAAATGATTCACAACTATTCCTCAGTCTTGCCTACTACTCCCAAAGTTTCTGTCCTACTCCACAAAATAATCAAAGCAGTTGGACACATCTAACTCTGTGGCTGATGCCTTTGGAAAACACTCATTTTTACTGTTTTTTCTTCAACCATGATTCACTGGCTCCATATTGGTGAAAGCTAAGGTAAAGGTAGAGTACATGGAAGTTCACTTCTATAGAGTCAACTATGGCTGACATTGCACTGACTTCATTATCACAATTTGTTTGGGTGAAAATGTTGCCTTTGATTTATATTTTGAGCACATATTTAAAGCAAAATAATCTAGCTACTGGTTAAAAGCCTGTTGCCCCTCTCTTTTTCTTATCATATTTTAAGTAGTGTCATCACTTGCTTAGTTTTTCTTTATAAGAAGCTCAATTTCTCAGCTGTCTTTAGCCAAACGTTTGACTATCTAGTTAATGTTTGCTTAAGTGATTTTTAGAAGGTTTTCAGAAGGTCTTCAAATGCTTTTTGCAGTAGACAGCTATTATTCACTGTGAATTAACACCTTTCTGTCCACCCTGCATGCAGATTAAACCTGTTTGGGCTTCTCACTTCTTTTCATGCCCTTTGTGTGGGCTGTCACTCCAGCTGCCCATTTTGAACTCCTCCTTAACTACTGCAACTGTTGATGCACACATCTTTGTTATATGCATCAAATTTAATTTTTCAGTTTTATATATGTCACTGCTGTGCTTCTGCTTGGCTTATTTTTCTTTGTGCAGTGTTTGCTGTGTCAGACAGCTACTCACTAACTGGAAATTAAATATTATCTTCTACTCCTCTTACTAGCTTTTGAATTGAAGGGTAACCTCTACCCTTGTTTGTTCATCATTAAATTACAATGCTGTATTCCTTGTTTTTCAGCAGCATTTTGTGAAACTACCATTGTGGTGACCTTCTACTTGTTGCAGCACCTCCGATATCTCAAATATATGGGACATAATTTCTTCTTTATTTTTTCATTCATTTTAATTCAGTGTTTTTTTTTAAACCACACTTTGTAATGTTGATATGATGTAAGCAGAAAGGTATCAAATAAATTAGTTTTTAGTGGACAGGACTCCTCTTCATCAATTCAAAATGTCATTCTTATTTGAGCATACTTGCTACAGATAGGATTTTCTAGAAGAGGTTTATTTAGAAATATTTCAGCTAAAGTACATGTTTGTATCATTGTGAATGCATGACTGGATATTTGACATATGGATTATGTGACATTTTGTTATTGTTTGCTGTTTTTTCAGTATGTGTCCCCATTTAGACCTATCTTTAACTTGCCTTTCTTAAGTAAAATTCTAGAGAAGGCAGTCATTATGCAGCTAAATGACCACCTCAAAAAAATGCTATTCTTGATAAGTTTCAGTCGGGTTTCAGAACAAATCACATTACAGAAACTGTACTCGTTAAAGTAGTAAGTGACTTGCGGGTAAATGCTGACAGAGGCCGTTTATCTGTTCTCATGCTTTTAGATCTGAGTGCCGCATTTGATACCATTCATCACAATATTCTTAGAAATCGCCTTAGTCAGTGAGTGAGCCTCTCTGGCAGTGTCTTAAATTTGTTTGAATCCTACCTGGCAGGTAGAAAATTCTTTGTTAGTTGTGGTAATTATACTTCAATGACACATGATATTCTATATGGTGTTCCACAAGGCTCTATCCTGGGTCCGCTGCTCTTTTCAATTTATATGCTTCCATTAGGTCAGATTATCTCAGGGCATAACGTGAGCTACCAGAGCTATGCTGATGACACGCAACTGTACTTATCAATAGCACCTGATGATCCCATCTCTGTTGTCTTACTTGTGTTTCTGAATGGATGAGTAGTAATTTTCTCAAACAAAATAAAGAGAAAACAGAAATTTTAGTGATTGGCAATAATGGATATAATGAGGTTTTTAGAAATTAACTTGATGCATTAGGATTAAAAGTCAAGACGGAGGTAAAGAAATTAGAGGTAACTGTTGACTGTGACCTAAATTTTAAATCACATATTAATCAGATCACTAGGACAGCATTTTTTCACTTAAGAAATATAGCAAAAGTTAGACCTCTGTGGCAAGCGGCTGGGGGTGGTACCCAGCCGGGACACCCGTGAGGACCGAAGGAGGGCTTGCGCCTCCTCCAGACCACGAAGGGGTGACCACCCTGGTGGCTTTGGGGACCACGAGAACTGAGCTTGGAAGCTCAACCCTATAGGGGCCTGTGGTCACCGCCAGGGGGCGCCCCAATGCCTGAGGAGCCCTGGCCCTCAGCACTTCCGGAAAGAAGACCAGGGATACCTGGAGTGCTTCCGGGTGCACAGCTGGTACTTCCTCCACACTGAGGAGTGCCGGTGGAAGCTAATTGGGAGGCACCTGGAGCACGTCTGGGTGTGTATAAAGGGGGCTGCCTCCCTCCATTCGATGGCTGGAGTTGGGAATGGAGAAGAAGAGGTCTTGGAGGAGAGGAGTAGAGGCGGACTTGAGAGAAAGGCATTGGCAAGAAGGCCTGGACTTTTGGGGGAGTTTTGGGGTTGTGTGTGCACTGTAAATATTGTAAATATGATTAAACGTGTGTTGGTTGGTGAACCATTGGTGTCCGCCTGTCTGTGTCCAGGCTGCATTCCACACCTCTTATATCATTGAAAGATGCTGAGAAATTAGTTCACGCTTTTGTTTTCAGTTGACTAGATTACTGTAACGCACTCCTCTCAGGACTACTCATAAAAGACATAAATCGATTGCAACTAGTGCAGAATGCAGCTGCTAGAATCTTAACTAGGAAGAGAAAATCCGATCACATTTCTCCAGTTTTGATGTCACTACATTGGTTACCTGTGTCATTCAGAATTGACTTTGAAATACTGCTTGAGGTTTATAAAGCCTTAAATAATCTCGCTCCATCTTATATTTCAGAATGTCTTACACCTTACACTCCAAATCGTAACCTTAGATCTTCAAATAAGTGTCTGCTTATTATTCCGAGAGCTAAACTTAAAAGAAGTGGTGAGGCAGCCTTCTGCAGTTATGCACCTAAAATCTGGAATAGCTTACCAATATGAATTCGCCAGGCTAATACAGTGGAGCATTTTAAAGCACTGCTGAAAATACATTGCTTTAATAGCTATTCTCATAGCTTCATTTCAGTTTAATCCTGATACTCTGTATATTCAATTAATTATCATTATTATTCATGGTGGCTCCAAAATCCGTACTAACCCTTACTCTCTCTTCTGTTCTTTTCCGGTTTTCTGTGGTGGTGATCTGCGCCAACACCACCTAATCAAAGCACCATGATGTTCCTACAGTGTTGTATTAAAGACCAGAAGTCCACGTGACCATCATCATCAAGTCCTTCCATGAGAACCCTGAATACAATGAGGACTGATCATTTATTTCAGGTAGAATGTCTAAAGGGGGCTGGGCGGTCTCGTGGCCTGGAACCTCTGCAGATTTTATTTTTTCTCCAGCCGTCTGGAGTTTTTTTGTTTTTTCTGTCCTCCCTGGCCATCGGACCTTAATTTTAATCTATGTTAATTAGTGTTCTCTTATTTTAATTCTTATTTTGTCTTTTTTTTTCTCTTTCTTCATCATGTAAAGCACTTTGAGCTACATTATTTGTATGAAAATGTGCTATATAAATAAATGTTGATGTTGTTGAAGACTACTGTGTCAGGAACTCTGTTATATCAGTTCATCCATCCATTTTCCAACCCGCTGAATCCGAACACAGGGTCACAGGGGTCTGCTGGAGCCAATCCCAGCCAACACAGGGCACAAGGCAGGAACCAATCCCGGGCAGGGTGCCAACCCACTGCAGCGTTATATCAGTTCTCCATAAAAAATCAAAAACATTTTCCTCAGCTATTCCAACAAACATTGGGTAAATGTTAAATGTCATGTTAAAAAACGAAGACTGCAAATATAGAAAGAACTCTTGTTTTACATAATTTTTAAACTTAGTCCTAGGAAGAGCAATATGAAGATTTAAGCTGTATTTTTCTATTTTTCACTGCAAACAAAATCAAAGAAGCAGTCTAATTAAAGGTGATTTTACCAAGTTTGGCTAGAAGCCAAATATTTAGCTTAGTGAAAAAAATAAATAAATAAATAAATAAATAAAAACCTTGTTGTGGAAGTCCTGGAGTGCTTGGGGGATTAATTTTATTAAAAGATCACTTTAACATAAACCATATTTATATTTTCAACATTAACTCAATCAATCCAAGTTCTGTCTAAGATCTAAAGTCACTTGCTCAGTTTTATTACTAATACTTGTATTTTTTATACCGTATATTTATTCCATTGTATATATTTATGCATATAATTATGTGGTTAAGGTTTTAGGATATGGAAGAATAGCTGAACAAATGATATTAAAATAGGGGTAGGGAAAACATTAAGTAAACAGATTTGTGTTTTCTATATGTACATCTATATGTGTTTTGTATATTTTTATATATATATTGTTTATTATTATATTAGTGGTGTGATATTATATGGTCTGACATACAACCAAGAATTGCACTCTGTACACTTGACCATACTGCTACTACTGATATTACTAACAGCACCAAAGAGATGGTAAAGTCTAATTTTGTTTTCTAATATAAGGCCACTTCACAAATGTGGTGACAGACAGCTGTGTTTGTTATGTAAAAGTTAACTGTTTTCAAAGAAAACATTGAGTTGAAACTGGACTGGCCATTGACAAAGAATTGGTGTTGGCTCTAGCCATCATAGTAAGGATCAGGGTCAGGATAAGTCAGAATACTTCAGGTTCCAAAAACTTACCAGAGGTTCACAAAATATAAGAGTGAACAAGATACCAAATGTGAATGTTGTAGTAACTAAAAGAGCACTAAAGATACTAGCATGACATTCAAAAAAGAACATATACACAAGGCAAGAGAGAGAGATAGAGAATTTCACATTGCCAGTTTTAGACGGAGAGATTATTGTGAAAATTCCACTGATAGCATTGGCCCTGGGATGGAAACTTGCAACCATTGGGTTATAGAGAGTTACACTCAGGTTTCTCAGCCAGCTGAGAAGAGACCAATTTTTACTCCCCCAGCTGAAAGAGAGCTTCATGAGAGCAAGCAGTGTGAGGCTGTGCACCATGCTGCTCCTACACACAACCACTGCAACATAAAACATGAAGGAAGGTGTAACTCCCAAAGTAGCACCTCTCAATGTAAGGTGATGCTTAATGAAGACGTATTGTTGTGTGATTCCATTTATTGTATGCACACAGATAATGTAAACTGTTGGGTCACTGGAGAAGTGCAGTGTGGGTCTCTGTAACACCAATAACTGACAGAGAATAAGAAAGTTAATAGCCAAATTATATGTTGCTTTTTGTTGAAGAACAAAGAACTAAACCACTAAAAGAATAATATGTTAAAATGAATCTGGTTATGGTGGCTATCCTACTAATTTGTTTTCAGTCTAATTACTCTATTTCCTGCTTGATTCATCATTTGAAATAAGAAATTTAATTTAAAATAAGAATTAAAAAAAAAGAAAAAGAAATGTCCATTACTATAAGAATATTCCTATGTGTGTGAATTTTCAAAAACGCTGATTGAACATCACTCATTTATTTAGAATGCCTTTTATTGTCACTATACACATGTACAATGAGATTAAAATGAGATTACATTTATTTGATGTCCCAAATGTCTATTCACTTTTAGAAGACATTAGTTCATGGTTAGGACTGCAGATGCCTTTATGGGGCTCATGGCAGTAGATTGCACTGATGCTGGGGTTAGATTCCCAAAAGCATTGTAATGCTAAGTCGTAAACTTGATGTTAAGATAAATCGTTAATTTTTCAGGGTTTTCCAAAGCTCATAGTAATTAAAGTAGCATGTGTTATATATAGGTGTTTGGGGGTGCCCTGACAAGCTTGATTGAAGTAAGATCTACCACTCTTGGGTGAGAGGGGATGCTGTCACTAACATTATCCACTCCTATTACCTCAGCCCAGTGAAGACACTCAATGAGTGCACCTCTGCTGAGCTGTGACATCCAGAGCAAGCCCTGTCCCTTCCAGCAAGGTGGCATCTGATTGCTGACCAGAACCAGAGTTGCAAAGCCAAGGGAGAAGAAAGAGCTGAAAGTACTGTTAGTTGATTTTGAATCGGTGTCTTTTTGTTGTGCATTATGCACTTCTTTTGCTTTTTCTTTCAACTTTCATTATAATTAACGGGGTGGTGTCCCCACTGCTTCACATTTTAAATCCTTTGTAACTGATACTTCCTTACCACTTGTTAATTGCCATGTGCTTCTTAAGTGGGCTACCTCTTGCACCAACTGTAGCAACAGACAGCAGTCATTAGACAGACCACATTAAACTTAAATCGTGGCAGTTCTCTGAACATTTAAAATGCTAAAATTAATCTTGAGAAGATATATATTGCAGCTGGATGACAAATTAGACTGGACTGCCAATACTGATGCTCTGTGCAAGAAAGGACAGAGCCGACTATACTTCCTTAGAAGGCTGGCGTCCTTCAACATCTGCAATAAGATGCTGCAGATGTTCTATCAGACAGTTGTAGCGAGCGCCCTCTTCTAAGCGGTGGTGTGCTGGGGAGGCAGCATTAAGAAGAAAGACGCCTCACGCCTGGACAAACTGGTGAGGAAGGCAGGCTCTATTGTTGGCATGGAGCTGGACAGTTTAACATCTGTGGCAGAGCGAAGGGCGCTCAGCAGGCTCCTATCAATTATGGAGAATCCACTGCATCCACTAAATAGTATCATCTCCAGACAGAAGAGCAGCTTCAGCGACAGACTGCTGTCACTGTCCTGCTCCACTGACAGATTGAGGAGATCGTTCCTCCCCCAAACTATGCGACTCTTCAATTTCACCCGGGGGGGTAATCGTTAACATTTAACATTATACAAAGTTATTGTCTGTTTTTCACCTGCATTATTATCAATCTTTAATTTAATATTATTTATTGTATCAGTATGCTGCTGCTGGAGAATGTGAATTTCCCATTGGGATTAATAAAGTATCTATCTATCTATCTATCTATCTATCTATCTATCTATCTATCTATCTATCTATCTATCTATCTATCTATCTATCTATCTATCTATCTATCTATCTATCTATCTATCTATATTTTCAAGATAAAGGGAATTAATCCACATGATTGAATTTTATAGATACATTGTTAAGTTCATTTAAATAATTCCTGCTGGTAATAATTACACAAGCATAAACTGATATTAGTAAGTTATTTTAAAGTTTTAAAAAAATCTGTGGTCTAAGATTGCAACCAGCTTAATTTTGACGGCCTTTTTCTCTGTTGCAGTTGGTTATGGATAACTGTGGAAAGAAAGAAAAGGGAAGGACATGAATGTCTGGGGAGAGATTATTTGGCTGAAAAAAAAAGCCAACTGTTAATTCAATTGTGTTGTTGGCTAATACAACTCTCATGTTTTTTTAAGTTGAATCCTTGGGTTGTATCAAAAATCCACACATACACCCAGTGTTTTGGAGGCTTAATCTGAACTTTTTCTGTAACCATCACCCTAAAAATAATGTGATGCAAAACAAGTCAACAGGTGACTATTTAACCAAGTGGTCTCAAACCCTGTTCCTAGGACATTAGAAAAGTTTAGACAAGAACAGGCCATTCAAGCCAATAAAGCTCACTAGTCATATCCACTTAATACATACCTTTAAAATAACAAAGTTAAATTTTGAATGTCCCTATAGTCCTACTGTCTACCACACATAAACTCTTGGTAACTTATTCCATGTGACTTTGGTTCTGTTTGTAAAGAAAAACTTCCTAATGCTTGTGTAAAATTTACCCTTAACTAGTTTCCAGTTGTAACCCTCAAGTTCTTGCTGAACTCATTTTAAAGTAACAGTCTCAATCCACTGTGCTTCATAATTTTAAACACTTCAATCATGCCACCCCTTAAACTCATTTTGCTTAAACTAAAGGCTCGACTCTTTTAATATTTCCGCATAATTCATCCCCTGTAGTTTTGGAATCAGCCTAGTTGATCTTCGTTGGACTTTTTCTACAGCTGCTATGTCTTTGTTGTAGCCATGAAACCAAAATTGCGCACAGTACTCCAGATAAGGCCTGCCAATGCATTTTAAAGCTTGAGCATAACCTCCAATGTACAGGTGCTGGTCATAAAATTAGAATATCATGACAAAGTTGATTTATTTCAGTAATTCCATTCAAAAAGTGAAACTTGTATATTAGATTCATTCATTACACACAGACAGATGTATTTAAAATGTTTATTTCTTTTAATGTTGATGATTATAACTGACAACTAATGAAAGTCCCAAATTCAGTATCTCGGAAAATTAGAATATTGTGAAAAGGTTCAATATTGAAGACACCTGGTGTCACACTCTAATCAGCTAATTAACTCAAAACACCTGCAAAAGCCTTTAAATGGTCTCTCAGTCTAGTTCTGTAGGCTACACAATCATGGGGAAGACTGCTGACTTGACAGTTGTCCAAAAGACGACCATTGACACCTTGCACAAGGAGGGCAAGACACAAAAGGTCGTTGCTAAAGAGGCTGGCTGTTCATAGAGCTCTGTGTCCAGGCACATTAATAGAGAGGCGAAGGGAAGGACAAGATGTGGTAGAAAAAAGTGTACAAGCAATAGGGATGACCACACCCTGGAGAGGATTGTGAAACAAAACCCATTCAAAAATGTGGGGGAGATTCACAAAGAGTGGACTGCAGCTGGAGTCAGTGCTTCAAGAACCACCACGCACAGACGTATGCAAGACATGGGTTTCAGCTGTTGCATTCCTTGTGTCAAGCCACTCTTGAACAAGAGACAGCGTCAGAAGCGTCTCGCCTGGGCTAAAGACAAAAAGGACTGGATTGCTGCTGAGTGGTCCAAAGTTATGTTCTCTGATGAAAGTAAATTTTGCATTTCCTTTGGAAATCAAGGTCCCAGAGTCTGGAGGAAGAGAGGAGAGGCACAGAATCCACGTTGCGTGAGGTCGAGTGTAAAGTTTCCACAGTCAGTGATGGTTTGGGGTGCCATGTCATCTGCTGGTGTTGGTCCATTGTGTTTTCTGAGGTCCAAAGTCAACGCAGCCGTCTACCAGGAGGTTTTAGAGCACTTCATGCTTCCTGCTGCTGACGAACTTTATGGAGATGCAGATTTCATTTTCCAACAGGACCTGGCACCTGCACACAGTGCCAAAGCTACCAGTACCTGGTTTAAGGACCATGGTATCCCTGTTCTTGATTGGCCAGTAAACTCGCCTGACCTTAACCCCATAGAAAATCTATGGGGTATTGTGAAGAGGAAGATGCAATACGCCAGACCCAACAATTCAGAAGAGCTGAAGGCCACTATCAGAGCAACATGGGCTCTCATAACACCTGAGCAGTGCCACAGACTGATCGACTCCATGCCACGCCACATTGCTGCAGTAATCCAGGCCAAAGGAGCCCCAACTAAATATTGAGTGCTGTACATGCTCATACTTTTCATGTTCATACCTTTCAGTTGGCCAACATTTCTAAAAATCCTTTTTTTGCATTGGTCTTAATTGATATTGTAATTTTCCGAGATACTGAATTTGGGACTTTCATTAGTTGTCAGTTATAATCATCAACATTAAAAGAAATAAACATTTGAAATACATCAGTCTGTGTGTAATGAATGAATCTAATATACAAGTTTCACTTTTTGAATGGAATTACTGAAATAAATCAACTTTGTCATGATATTCTAATTTTATGACCAGCGCCTGTATATGTATGAAAGACAGTCAAGTTAGGTCATGATGTACAGGAATACTCATTTGGTGTTTCATTCCACTTTTCTCTTGATTTTGAACAGGGTGCCATGTGCTTTAATAAACAATGACACTGTATTGCAATCTAAAAGAACAAGCTCTTCTTTAGAAGTGTGTTTTTTCCCATGGTGCATTTCTGTCATTTCTTTAGCTTTCATGTTAGCAACAATAGATGACTGATCTTGTGCGGTTTATATATTTCATTTTGCTTAGTGTATAAATTATAATGTCATTTGTACTTCATATTACTTTACATAACTTTACTTCATTCCACGAAGGAATTTGTCCAAGACTGCTGCTGGTATCAAAGTAGTCAATTATAGTATAGATGGTGTCATGAATGTGTGTTTAGGACCCATTGAAATTTTGCAGTTAGAGATGTGACAAAGTTATTCATTTTTATTGCTATTTTTATTTTTGGCCCGCCATTATGACAACTTTTTTATGGCTTGTTTTAGTTGGCAATTGTTCTTAGTTACTACCTTGTGACAACATTAAGCTGCTTTGTCATCCTAACCCAGGCAGTATTTAAAATGTCAGCACTCTGTTCCTGGTGTCCAAGTTTGTGGATATGAAATGAATTGCTGTCTGTGTTCTTAAAGAGTAGTCAGGATTGAAGATTCCTAATAGTATTACATTTTTTCACATATTTTTGATATATTTTATTTGATTTAGCTTTGTCATTTTAGCACTTTTGTTCCTCTGGTTTGAACCCCTGCCAGTTTCACACCTTGCTTCTTCTTTTCATCTACTGAAGTATCTTAAAGCCTTTTGTGCTTCTATTAGAAGCATGACAATTCCCACCTTAGTGCTCAGTAAAATGGTCAGGTGACTTGGAGGTTACCTGGTCATTTAAGGTAGAGCTTTGTTCCAGAGTTTAACAGACACATAAGGCTACTTGGGGAAGTGCCAGGAGGAAAACGACCTAAGGCCGAAAGGTCCAGGAGCTTGTTGGGTGGTTGGTAAACAAAGTTTTGAATGGAAGGAAGGGAGATGGGTGGAATAAAGGAAGATTCTTATGTATTTTAGTGGGAAAATGGATAAGGCAATCTGCTGGGTAGACAGAGGTGCAAAACAGCTAGGCCATGTGAGTAAGCCATGGTTTTATTTTGTCTGTCTGATAACTTTGTGTTTTATTTTATTATCCCCTTGATATTATTTTTAATGTATAAAATACCTTTTTGAATACTTTTGATACTTTGGCTTTTTTTGGGCTCACAAACCACTCACAAGTACCATATTTAGATTAAGTTAGATTAGATAAAATTAGATTGGATTAGATTAGATAAACTTTATTAATCCAAAAGAGAAATTCAAATGCACACAGCAACAGAAGTATAAAAATAAGGATACAGACTCACAGGATTAATAATACAGACAATCAATCAATCGACATGTAAAAATAAATAAATAAACATTGAAATGCCTGATAGCACTGGACAGAAAATACCCCCAGAGGCACTTCTTAGCACACCAGGTGGAATGAGCCTGTGGCTAAAAGTGCTCCAAGTGAATGCCTCCTGGAGGGGATGGAGGGAATTTTTTCTACATCAGCTTCCAGTGTGTCTGGGGTTTGTCCTGTGATGGCACAGACTTTTCTGATAAATTTATTCAGGCTTTGTGCTTCTTTTGCTTCTTTATTGCTTCCCCAGGAGACCATGGTGTCTAGACCACTGGCCACTCTGGACTGATAGAGATTTTCCAGTAGCTTGTTGCACACATCACAAGACCTGAGTCTCCTTAGCAAGTTTAGTCTGCTCTGGCCCTTCTTGTATAGTGCCACTATTTTATCAGATAAGTCCAGTTTGTTGGTCATATGGACCTCTAAGTACTCTGCACTACTTCCACGTCCCCCCACTCGATAGTGACAGGACTCAGGAGCTCCTTGGCATGCATAAAGTCCACCACCAGCTCTTTTGTCTTGCTGATGTTGAGGTGCAACTTGTTGTCTCTGCACCACAAGACAAACTCCTCCACAACCTTCCTGTACTCTGACTTGTCTCCATTTAAATGCAGCCTCTGGTGATGGCAAGCGCTGGTATTGTACTGGAAATCTGTTGTGTAGAGGGTGAACAAGAAGGGAAACAGGGCAGTTCCCTGGGGTGCTTCAGTATTACATACCACCATTTCTGACACACAGTCCCTCAGCTTCACAAACTGCTGTCTGTTGGTCATGTTGCCCCTGATCCAGAAGATCGCAGGAGCATCAAGTTGCAAAGCCGTAAGCTTTTCACTCAGTCAATAAGGCAAAGGTGGGGGTGAAAGGCTTCAGGGATCTGTGGTATCCGGGTTGAACTTCTCCAGGCTGGTGGTAAGGCTGTCCTCCTGGCATTGCAAGCAATCTTTGCTTCCATTTGGGAGACTGGCATCATCCCAACTGACTGGAAAATGGGACTTGTCATCCCTATCTGGAAAGGGAAGGGTGATCGCCTGGATTGTAGCAACTACAGGGGAATAACACTGCTGTCGGTGCCGGGTAAGGTCCTTGCTAGGGCTGTCCTTAATAGGATCCGTGATCACTTGCTCAGCTACCAGAGACCGGAACAGTCTGGTTTTACGCCTAAGAAGTCTACCATCGACCGCATCCTGGCACTTAGGGTTCTCATGGAGCACAAACGCGAATGTCGGCAGAGTTTCTTTGCAGCCTTTGTCGATTTTTGTAAAGCTTTCGACTCAGTTGATCTAGCTGCCCTGTGGGACATCCTAAAGGTTCGCGGGATCCCCTTGAGTTTCTGGATATTATGGCTGGCCTGTACACTGGTACTGTGAGTATTGTGCAGAGTGGAGGCAGAACCTCTGTTTTTTTCCCAGTTGATTCTGGGATTCATCAGCGGTGTGTTCTTGCTCCTACTCTGTTCAATGCTTGTATGGACTGGGTGTTGGGCAAGGGTGCGGGTTCCAGTGGCTGTGGGGCATCTGTTGGTGAAGAAAGATTCATGGATCTTGACTTTGCTGACGATGCTGTGATCTTCTTGGAGTCAATGGAGGCTCTGATTGGGGTGCTCAAGAGACTGAGTGAGGAGTCTGAGTGTCTGGGCTTGCGAGTGTCCTGGATAAAAACCAAGATCCAGGCCTTTAATGACCTCTTGAGCACAGCCATCAGCAGTGTGTCTATTTGCGGAGAGTGTCAACCTTGTCGACAGGTTTACTTACCTTGGCAGTGACATTCATGTTTCTGGTGACATTCCTATGAAGTTAGTAGACGGATTGGGAGAGCATGAGGGGTCATGAGGTTGCTGGAAAGGGGTGTGTGGCGCTCCCGATATCTATGCAAAAGGACGAAGGTCCAAGTCTTTAGAGTCCTGGTGCTTCCTGTCTTGCTATATGGTTGTGAGACATGGATGCTATCCAGTGACCTGAGATGAAGACTTGACTCCTTTGGTACTGTGTCTCTCCGGAAAATCCTTGGGTACAATTGGTTTGACTTTGTGTCGAATGAGCGGTTGCTCATGAATCCTGAATGAGGCACATTACCTGTATTATAAGGGAGCGTCAGTTACGGCACTATGGCCATGTGTTGCATTTCCCCGAGGGTGATCCAGCTCGTAAGATCCTCATTGTTGGGGACCCGAGTGACTGGACCAGGCCAAGGGGTCACCCACGTAACACCTGACTGCGGCAGATAGAGGGTCATTTCTGGAGGGTGGGGCTAGACCGCGTGTCTGCTTGGGGTTCCGGTATCCCGAGTTGTCTCGTCATGTAGTGGGTGCAGCAACGCACTGTACCAGTGCATGCTCCTCAACTTGACTTGATAAGGCAGAATGGTGTTAAAAGCACTGGAAAAGTCAAAGAACATTATCCTGACTGTGTTGCTGGCTTTGTCTAAGTGCGAATAGGCTCTGTGAAGCATATAGATGAGATCATCTTCCATACCTATATGTGTCTGATAGGCAAACTGCAGAGGATCCAGATGTTCCGATAACAGGGGCTGTAGCTGTTTTAGGACCAGCTTCTCAAATGTCTTCATGATGTATGAAGTAAAAGCAACTGGTCTGAAGTCCCATGGGATCACTGGAATTACCTTTCTTTGGCACTGGGACCACACAATATGTTTTCAACTGCTGGAGAACCTTCTGCAAATTCAGGAAAAGAGAGAACAGGTGTTGAAAGACTCCACAGAGCTGGCTAGCACATGTTTTCAGCACCCTAGGGCTGATTCCATCAAGTCCTAAAGCCTTGTTTATGCAGAGTTTTCCCAGCTCTCTTCTCATTTCAGTAGACACACAAAGTCCAGAGAATGGAGAGGTGCTGAAGACCATAGGTGTGGTGTCATTGTGGTGGAAGGTCGTGAAGGGTGCAGATGGCAGTTGGGATTCTAGAACTTCCTCAGCTCGCTCAAAGAGGCTAGCAATGTTGGGGGAGGGCTGTACTAACAAGAATGAGTCAAACCTGTTAAAGAACTGATTCAGCTCATTAGCTCTGCTCTTGTTCCCTTCTGGGCCAATAATAGTCTTCAACCCATTCCACACTTCCTTCATGTTGTTTTGTTGTAACTTGTGCTCAAGTTTGTTTCAGAGTTGCTTCTTCAGTTCTGAAGATTTGGGCTACAAAACAAAACATTTTATTCCAAATCTATTCAATAAAGTATTTTTTTCTAGCTTGAACAGAAGACAGATGCATGAAATCAAAAAACACGTACATCACCTAGTGAGCTTGCAAATAGATTTCTATATCTTTTTAGATGTTATGTGCAGAGGGACCCAGTCTTTAAAAGGAATGTAATAAATATTCATATGAAGTGAATGTAAGTAAACTGAAACAAATTAATATAGTCACATAGTGGTGGGAGAGGAAATCAGGAAGAAAGAAACTACAGTGTTGGCCAAATTATTATAATATTTGATCTTTTTGAGAAGTTTGTTGTAATTTTCTGTCTGAATCAAATGATGTCGCTAGTATTTTCAGTATTATCACTCAGATTGTGTTGCAAATGGATATTAATATGATTAAGAATTAAAATTTGGCCTATTTCTGTGTTTTGAAGACAATTTTACAACATTACATTTTCACTATTTCTGCACACGCAAACAAATTCTAACACACAAATTTAGTTTTTGCGGAAGTTTGACGTGAATCTTCTCTGGAACTTGTACGAAAGCGAGAATGGGTAAGAAAAGCGACATCAGCCCACGAAAAAAAGGCCAGGTTAGAGTTTTGCTGGAAGAAACGACTATGACCCAGGTGGAAATTGCTAAGAAACTTGGTGTTTCTCAAGCATTTGTCAGTATTTGTCGAAGGAAGTTGAAAGGCAACCAAGGATTCTCTCCAAAACGTTAAGGTTCGTGCGGCAGGAAACGCCTATCAATATCCAGAGATGACCGGAGGCTGGTCAACATCTGTCTCCATCACAGGAAAGCCTTCTCAAAGCAACTGAAACAGATGTGACAGGAGCATGGAGTTGCAGCCAGTTCAAGGAAAGTGCGTCGCCGGCTTTTTACAGCCGGTTTGAAGGCATGTCGGCCCTTGAAAAAACCTCTTCTTACGACGACAATGAAGAGGAAGAGGTTGGACTGGGCGAAAAAGTATTCTGACTGGACTTCACAAGACTGGTCAAAGGTAAGAATCCATATTACTAACCGAGAATGCTAAACCGGATGGACGCAGGGACATCCGGCCATGGGCCGTAGCCGCAAAAAGACGTACTGCGCAGGCGCACCAAGAAATGAGGCGCCGCGAGAGGCGGACAAGACCACAGAAAAAAGGAGTCAAACGCAGGCGACGCACACAGCGCCGCACGAGCAAAACACCCCCCCCCCCACACACACACACACACAAGCAACGGACGGGACACACACAAAGAGGACGATTCAACAAGCCCCTGGCACACAAAAAAAAAGAGCCCGCAAACCCCCCAACACACACACACACACGAGCAACGGACGGGACACACACAAAGAGGAGGATTTAATCCCATTGCACACGAAACAGGACGCACACAAAGAGGAGGATTAAACAAGCCACAAGCACACAAAAAAAAAGAAGCCGCGAGCACCACACAAAGCCCATTGGACACGAAACGGGACAGACTACGGACATAGCAAACGAAACGTACACAAAAACGACGATTCAGACCCACGACCACAGTAACATAAATAACAAATGACACACAAAGCCCCATTTCTAAATGAACCGTCCGTATTAAACATACGTCATCTCAACACGTTCACAATATGCAGCATAGGTAGATCTCATTACAATGAGGCACTATTAACCGTTCAACCGCAGAAAAAGCTCCATATTAACAGTGAGTGCGATCCTCCTTATTACTTATCCATATTTCTCACGCTCAAGAACAAACAAGTCATGAATTCACGATCACAGGTACAAAACGATACCGCTCGGATAACGGGACCAAACACAATTCACACTATGCAGCATAAGTGGATCTCATTAAAATAAGGCACTATTAACCGTTCAACCGCAGAAAAGGCTCCATATTAACAGTGAGTGCAATACTCCTTATTACTTATCCATAATTCTAGAAGAAAAAATGTCTCGGCTCCAAAAACGCAAAGCTCAACTAAAGCTTCTAACTAACGATGTACCTAAAAGTAAAAACTTTATGAACTGCATTAGATCCTACAATAGTTCATTTGCTTTTGCATCTACCGGAGTAAATAATAACAATAATAATAATAATAATACATTTTATTTATATAGCGCCTTTCCCATGCTCAAGGCACTTACAGAATATAATAAAGAATGGCAGAATATACAGTATATAGCATTGTACAAACCAGATAAATAAATAAAGAAGATTAAGACAGTAAATATCAGGCCAACAAAAGGCAATGGCCCATACTGCTTTCGCATATGTGCACAAATACTGCATCGCATTGGAACAGTGCACCCTGAAACAAATCAACAACGCAAATATGCACAAATCTACATCCTAGATCCACATGACGCAATCTATCAATCAAAGTGCTGCATCGCAACAGGCACGGATTCAAAACGAAACACCTCCCGTCTCAGACATACGTTAACGGCAAGGAAGGCTACAACGGGCTTCTCACACAGCACAGGCAAATCGAATACAGCTCCAAAACAACACGTCCCAAATACTACACATGCAACAACGCGCCTCTCAAACGGCACAAGCAAAACATACACCAGGAAAATTCATTCGGATTAATGAATGTCATTTGCAATCATTGTCATTCAGTTCACTTCCCTGAAGAAACAACTGGCAATACAAGTAATACATTTACACGTTGTTGTCAAAAGGGTCAAATTAGACTGCCTCCTTTACATTCATATCCTGAATATCTACAGAAGCTTCTAACTAACGATGTACCTGAAAGTGAAATCTTTATCAACTGCATTAGATCCTACAAATCGGTATCCACTATGAACATTAACGGTGGCACTGCACGTGACATCCGTCTTGCAAAAATGTTAATTATTGATGAATGTACAATGGCATCCAGTCACTTACTCAACACCATTCATAAACTTATACAAAAGTTTATGAATAATAATATTCGCTTTGGAGGAAAGGTACTTTTATTAGGAGGAGATTTTAGACAGTGCTTAGCTATTCTTCCACATGCCATGCGCTCAGCTATTGTTCAGTGCACCTTAAAATACGCAGACAATTGGCATTGCTTTCAAAAGATACAGTTAGTAAAAAAGATACGATGTCCAGAACCAGATCATAACAATTGCTTATTACAACTGGGAGATGGTACACTCACCAATACAGATGGACTTCACCCACATATTATTACAATTCCTCAAGCCTTTATCTGCGACGACTTAGTTACGGACAGATTTGGAACAGCAATCTCATTAGACCAAATGCCCCTTTTAACACAACGCACTATATTATGTCCAAAAAATTTTAATGTGGAAAACATAAATACCCAAGTCATTCCATTACTTCCTGGAGAGACACAACTATTTCTAAGCTCTGACAAACTTGACTCTGATTACAACAATAACCATCTTCATTGACATTACAAGTTCTGACCTGGAATTACCTTTTACACTTAAACGGCGTGTACAAAGAAATTTTCCAATAAACCTTTACACTGTGCCACACACTTTATTGTTTGCTTTCTATTTGCATCATCTACACCTTCACACTATTCTATATCTCATTCATACATCACGCTCTTTGTCATTCCCAACACCAGGGGTTGGCGAGCGAAGCGAGCAGGGGGCGGAGCCCCCTAGTTGCTTCAGAACACATCTGGAATATTTTCAATAATTTTGTGACAATTATCTAAAATCTAATTAACTAAATAAATAAGTGAACACACGTTGAATTTTTTTTAAACAGGTTGTTTTTTCGGATGAGAGTTCGATGCATGTCCTTGAGGACCGTGCTCAATTTGTGCGCCGACGTCCTGGTGAGGAATTCCGCCCAGATTGTGTTAAACAGAAAGTTAAGCACCCACTTTCTGTGATGGTTTGGGGTGCCATCAGTGTTCATGGCGTGAGTCATCTGCACATTGTGGAAGGAAGGATGCGCCAGGATCAATACATCCAAGTCCTGGAAACACGGCTCCTTCCTCAGTTAAGGGACTGGACTCAAGGATCTCATCAGGATGTCATTTTCCAGCAAGATAATGCCCCTTGCCACACATCCAAAAAGGTTAAGAAGTACCTGGCAGAAAAACAACTCCAATTGCTCGACTGGCCTGGAAACAGTGCGGACATGAATCCCATAGAGAATGTGTGGAAGATGCTGAAAGATAAGATGCAAGAATGCAGGATCACAACCGAGCAACATCTTATTGAACGCCTTCTACATGTATGATTTCACGACAAGGACATTAAAAAGTGTGCAGAGGACATGATTGCAGGCATGCCTAACAGAATACAGGCAGTGATGAAAGCACGTGGAGGCTGGACAAAATACTGACATTTTGGATGACATTTAGGGTGTCAAGGAAACAAAACCTTAATTTCCTATAAAACTTTCTAAATATATGTTGAAAACCTATTTGGTTTGTGTTTTACAAAAGTAACTACAAATATGAAGAATTGCATGTCATTTATAATGCACCATATTGGTAATTTTTAGCTTTGAATCGACAAAAACTGCAGAAAACCAAAATATTATAATAATTTGGCCAACACTGTAAGTGGTCACCTTAAATTAGTTTGTTTTGACTGAAAAAATTATATGATGACCTAAGAAAACACAAAGTAGTTTCTAAAAAGAAAGTCGCATTCCATACAGATATCATATTCAGCCTCACAACTGATATACAGAGGCTGAATTTCAATCCCTGCAGCATGCCAAAATGCAAAGGAAATACAGTTAATCTATGACAGAAGAGAGCAGAATTTTCCAGCTGATGGGGAAAACATAGTCCAGATATATACCTTTAAATTCTGATTTTTGCACAGATATTGCACTCATTTTCTATGCCCACATGTTTTTATCACACAGATATAAATTTTGTTTAAATTAGAACAATTTTAAATAGAAAAAAGGTTATGATTATATAATATTCTTCGAGAGAAAAGAATAAGGATTACAAAAACATTCTTATAAATATTGATGTGCATGAAAATACTGTACTAGGACTATATGGTAAAATGCTGTAGTACACAGCATTGGATAAGAAAAGGTAACAAGGAAAATCATTAAAATAAATTCACAAATACCTAAACTGCACTTGGGTGCATTAGTTAATGCTGTAAGGGAAAGAACTGCAGCTTTGGCTCAATTTATCTGCAATACATTCATGAGAGTCAATGCCTAATGCTAAACATATGATGAAACAAAATGAAATGACTTGTAAAATATCCAACACATAAAATTTTAATTAAAAATGACATCATTAATATTTTTAATTTTTTTCTAAATTTTGTACAGTACATGCTACATTAACTGATTTTTTTTAAGAAAAAAAAAATACCTCAGGCAAACACTATTTGTGCAAAGCTTGGCATATACAACATCAGTCAGAGATTTAGATGGCTTACTGCAGTTCTAAACTACTGAAATGTGCTTGAATGGGTGATGGCCTTGCTGCAAGTAAACAGGCAGGATGTTGTACTGCCTGATTTTTCTGGGCTGCATAGTTTCTAGAGCCAATCCTGGGTGAATATTTTTCTTCCCCAGACACAAGGGTGAGAAATCTGGAGGCAATGGAGACGTTAAGGACCTTTAGGTTCGCCCCATAGTTCTAGATCTCAGAGCCAAGCACCTGGTAGTGGATCTTTAAAAGGTCAGGTTACATGCTGTAGACCTGAAGACCTGGATGCCTGTAGTTTACATCTCTAATCATGATATAGCATGATGGCACAGAATAAGGCAGCCTCAGTTCTGTGCTTCCTAGTTTTCAGTTTCAACAAAATCAAATAAACCCAGGAAGACTGAACCAGTTAGAAATTGTTAAAGAATGCCTATTGCACTGTCCCCCATGCAGTCTTGAGACTATCATTGTTCGATTCACCTACTTCCAACCTATGGGAAAGAGTTAAAGTCATCTAAACCTGAGGTCAACATTGTGAAAAAGTGTACTATTGAGGAAAAGTTAAAGCTGCAGGCCTGCTTTGATTACACTGATTAGGGTGTTTCTAAAGATGCAACAGCTGACTTGGATGAGCTGACAGACAGTCACATTCTGTATCATCTTTTGTGAGGACATGTATCAGCAAGACCTGGTTAAAAATATAACAACAAAAAACCATGGTTCACAGCAAAACTCAGGCAGTTTAATCAGGACAAGGATGCTTCCTAAAAAAGTGGGTATAAAACACTGATTAGGCATATAAGAAACACAGTGATAAAAGAAATCAGACTGGCTAAGAAGAATTTTCAGCCAAAAATGCTTCATCAATGTGGAAAGGTCTGATCAAAGTCAAGATATCACCAACTACAGGAAACCATCTCCTCACATTTCCAAGGACAATCAGCTAGATTATGACCTCAATGTGTTTTGGTGCAGGTTTGATAAGCTCAAGGTCATACCCCACAACAGCTCCAGCCCTTCCAATATACAAACAAATACAACCTTCTCCCCAACACCTTTTACCATTCAGTGCGCTCTACCTGCACAAAACATCTGCAAAGAAGATGTATGTTGGCTCTTCAAGATACAAAACATCAAAGAAAGCAGTAGGTCTAGACGGTGTCTCACCCTCCGCTTAAAAATCTGTGCTGATCAACTGGCCCATCTGTACACGAATGTTCAACAAATCATTAGTACTGCATGAAGTTCCCTTATGTGTCAAACAAGTCACAATTTACCAATCCCAAAGAAATCCAGCGTAATGGGGCTGAATGACTACAGACCTGTTGCTACGACATCTGTGGTCATGAAAACCTTTGATGTCCACAAAGTGAAAAAAAAACAGTTTTTCACAGTTCCCCTGTTGGACTCCCTTCAGTTAGCCTACTGAGCAATCAGGTTAATGGATGATGTAGTCAATATAAAGTCTGCACTACATCCTGGAACAACTTGACAACAACAATAACAATAACAAACCATGGTTCACAGCAGGGACTAATGTAAGGATTCTGTTAGTGGATTCCAGCTCAGTGATACAATCATCCTTGAAGTCCACCACTTTAAAATCATCCATCTTTTTGTCCCTGCTTTCAGTGGATTACCATTTTCCTGACAAATAGGAAACAGCAGGTGAAACTCACTTCTAGCTCCCATCCATTCAGCACTGGTGCCCCCCAAGGATATGTATTCTCCCCATTGTCTTCTGTTAATGACTGCACCTCTAAGGATCCCTCTATTAAATTATACAGACACAACCAGCATTGGACTCATTAGAAATGGTGACAAGTCTGCATACAGATGGGAGGTTGAGCAGCTTGGAGCCAAATATGTTCAAAAATGTGGCGATGACACTGGACTTCATATGCCAACCCTCTGACATACATTACCTACTGTAATGTACTGTGTAAGTTGTGTAAACCTTAATGTTTCTGGGATCTATGATTACCTGGGACATAACAAAAAAAGGCACACCAGCAGATGTACTTCCTGCGACAGCTAAGGGAGTTCAATCCACCACAGGAGCTACTGACTTAGTTCTACACTGCAATCAAGTCTGTTGTAAGCTTATCCATTACAGTGTGGTTTGGATCAGTATCGAAATATGACAAGAACAGGATAAAACAAATAGTCAAGTGTGCCAAAATGATCACTGATGCCAGTGTTCCCACCTAAAAGGACTTACTATTCGATGGTCATGAGGCATACAATAAAGATCATCACCAACCTCTACAACTTAAGTTGTCTTCCTGCCATTAAATAGCTACTTTGTCAATTGTGTGATTTTTTTAAAATAAATATTCTCTAGCCATACAAGTGCATTCTGTTCTGGAGTATTTTTCTGATTATTTAGAATTATAAACTGTTTACTTAAATTTCCAAAGTTCATGTGAATCTTGGTTTTAGGGCTTGAATATCAGTATGCTGCTGATGGAGTACGTGAATTTCCCCTTGGGATTAATAAAGTATCTATCTATCTATCTATCTATCTATCTATCTATCTATCTATCTATCTATCTATCTATCTATCTATCTATCTATCTATCTATCTATCTATCTATCTATCTATCTATCTATCTATCTATCTATCTATCTATCTATCTATCTATCTATCTATCTATCTATCTATCTATCGGTGCATTTCTTACTCAAAGGAAACTGAAATCTTGACTTTGTCATTCTAGGCTATCTCAGTAAATAGATTAGATGAGGTTGTTGGGCTGAATGGCCTGTTGTAGTCACAATTGTTCTAAAATCCCAAATTGATTCTTAGGTGGTGAGTGAAAGTGCCTGCTTTCCTGACAGAGAGGTATGGCATGATAACAGCTGCAAACTTTGTGATTACCTAATGCTGATGCTGTAACATTGTTTCAAGTGTGCCAAACATAGGGGTGCTTCTCCTGAAACAAAATGCTGCAGCATTCAGAGGCAGGTGCTTGATCACTTGTGGGTCAGTGGCTGCCTTTTAGTGGAATTACGGTCATCTAGATCCAAGGCACATGCGTTGTTTACTTGTCGCTGAATGGAATCAAGCAGACATAAGTTCCTAGAGAGTCCACCAGTTCACACAGGAGAGCAATACTATATGGTTACCCTAAAAAGTTGAAACTGGTAACACTCAGCTCACATGGAAAAGACAATGGAGGTACTGCTCTGCTCTAGTAACTACAGATCCTTCCAAAGAAAGGCAATGTCCTTCCAAAGAAACACAATGGTTTAGACAAAAATGAACAAGAGTTAGATTCATATCCTCAATGGATATGAGAGGATGTTTCAGCATCACAGCATAGCTGATAGGGATGAGCCATTGTCTTTATAGCTTTGAAAAAATAAAACAGAAAAGGCACAAGTATTTTGGAAAACATTACTGAGCATCAACACTATTCTAAAAGCACAGAAAATATTTTTTGTTTGTCTCCTGTAGATATTAGAAAATGTATATCACAATTGTTCACTTCTTTAAAAATTGGACATGAATGCATGACTCTAACACAATTTTCTGATGTGTGTGTATGTTATATCTCAGGTGGTGCTGCTCCCTTGGCTGGGGTTCAAAGTCTTGTCTTATGTCTTGTTTGTTCAAGTTTGAGTTGTTGGGGTATGTTAATGTTACTTTTGTTTATTGTCTGCTTTGTTTTCAGTGTCTTTGCTATGGTCCATGTGTGTTTTGGGTTGTCCCCTCAAGAGCTGGGGTCACCTGCAAAACACTGCCAGGAAATGCCCTATAACCTATGAATCCAGGAAGTTTTCCACAGTTCTTGGTGGTTCATTATGGATGTTCTAGGGAGTAGTGAGTGTGGATTGTTCACCATGGATTTCTTTTGCTGGCAACTCCTTTATGCCTTTTGTGATCTTCAGAGCTTCACAGTATTTCAAAGCATTTTCTGAGAATAAAACTTTTTATCTCATAAAAATCATGTGTTTGCCCTAATATATATCTGGGGTTTGACAGGAAATCCCTTCATGGTGGACATTTGTGTAAGGTGTTTTTGAGACTCTTAGTCATAACAGTGTATACATTGTGTGGTGTTTTAGACAATGAGAACCAGGTTTACAGCATATCTTCTATTGACATTGTCATGAGATAACAATATAGCTACCTTTACAAAGGCCAAAATAAAAGGAAGACTCTGGTGTCTCAAACTGGAAATGTGACTTACCTGTCCGCTTCATCCATTGCTAAAATGTCATGGACCGAGAAAGCTTTGATCCAAGACCTAACTCTGTCTCCTACAACAACCTTTTACAAGTAGCTCTGGTACCTTCTACAAATGAATGATGACTCAACAGCTTGGAGAAACTGTTTTTTTGTGAAAGACATAATGAAGAACTTATGTGAGAACATAGATAAGGACTGAAGTGACAGTTGCTTCCAGCACTGTGCTTGCAAGTCCTTCAGACTCTTAGTACATACTGTGTAATAAATGGGTAACCTTTATGGGTCCCCAAGTCTTTCGTTTTTCCAAATTTTTTTTTTACTGTACACTTTCATTTAATGATTTAAATTTAAGACCATCTCATCCATACTATATAAAAACTCATCGATATCATCCAAAACTCAAATCTCTAATCTCATACCAAGTATATATACATCACAGAATAAGTTTCCAAATTAAAGAATTACATTCAGTAATAAATTTAGCTCTTTTATTTTTCATCTCCTGTACAGCTATCTTGTGTTATGTTGGACCAGGAAATTTATTTAAACAGAGTTCATCTTGCATTCATTAGAAGTGTTAGCTCAGATATCTCTGAAATCTGGATTAAATTTCAGTGTTTGCAGATGTTGTATGGAGCAGCTGTAAATCTCTGCTATTATACCAATGTAATATTGTGTTCATTAAAGATTGACTTACCAGAACAAAACACATTACTAAATCTGAGAAAGTCCAGTTCAGTCACAATACCACATTTTGTTTCCAGACAATCCATCTTACTGTCTCATCCAGTACATTTTGAGATAGTGCTTAAATGTTATGTTTCGCTATATGAGTTTGTTCAGACTCCCTCTACCTTTATTTTAAAGATCAGAAAACAATAAATAAAGAAATAAATAATACACTTACCCATCAATTTTCTGAAGCACTATAATTTGATCTAAGGTTTGCTGAGACCTAACTCAAAAGCATGGTAGAGCCCAGCCTCAGACAAGGTACAAGTCCATTGCAGGATAAACCTTACAAACACATCCTTACTCATTTAGAACAAATGAATAAAGAGCTGCCAATTATTCTAAAACTCATGAAAAAAAATTAAATAGAAAATGAATAGAAAAGTAAAAAAATACATTAAATCCTTAGGTTTTTCATAGTGTATAACAACTAAGCTAACCTCATACCACAATAAAGACCACAAATATTCTGATTTCTTTGCTATGGAATTAATTTAAATTTAAAATTATTGACCAACATACAAAATGTCAAAGGCCTGGAGATGTCAACTTACTGTATGTACCATAGTCTACAAAATGTGGTGATCAGAAACACTCTGCTTAGTTTATAGGATCCAAATAGGGTTGTCCACCACTAATTTTGTAATCGCCATCCTGAAGATCTGTTAACAATCCTCCCTGGTTAAACTTGTGTGGTGTCACAAAGTATTTCCACAAAAAAAATTGCTTTTAGTTGTTAATCACATGCTTTGCAAATTCAATAAAACCTTTTTTTGCTATCAAAGACATTGAAAAATAACTGTCATATCTTATTTTCCTATTATTTTACATGAGGTCACCATTTTAAGAACCTTTTCAAAGAAAGTAACACTTAACTGCCTCACAGATAAATGCAGTTTCACACTAATCTTTGTATTATGTGTGGAGTGACAGAAATGCATGCTGTATTACCACATAATGTCTGCAATAGCAAGCTGTAGATCAAAATCAACAATTCAGATTTACGTAGGGACATAAAAAAAATGTTTTAAAGACTCATATTACTTTAGTCTCTAATCTTATACCTGAAACATTAACTCCCACCTTTGCCCCCGAAGAATTGAATTGGGTTCACATGGATTGTCATGGGTATGCAAGTTTCCATATTAAAGAATGAATTACCCAGGATGCATTTTCTGATTTTAAACAGACTCATTTTGACATCACATCATAAAAAAGCAGCATCCTTCCAGATGAAAAGAACACATTTAAATGGCATGAATCCAAGCATTATTGAAATCATATAAATTTAATTATTTATTTTAAATCAATGGATAATTCTGTAATACTGAAAAAAACCTACAGTATCTTTGAAATACATTTTAAGGCAGAATTTCATCTTGCATTCTTCATACAGCATACAATGTGCTCAGATGCATTTGCATCATAGGGTTTCTACCTACATACAGTTATTGAAAAACTTATACTATTGACTGACATATACAGTTAACACTGTCCAATATATAGTTATTCATATGATTATATTGATGCACATACTCAGTATGTACACGTTCAGGCTTTCAGTTTTCAGCATTTGCAAATTCTAAGTAACTACACAGGAACAGAAGAATATACTGTATCATTTCCAGGGAAACGTGTTATATCTTTTATAATCAAATTATCCATTTATATGTAACATAAATTTACTAAGCTTACAAATATTTATTGCTGCTGATATCCTGCAATATCTGAAATCATTCTAGACTGTAAGTATTTCATTAATACAAGTTTATGTCTGTATTAATGACATGTGAGTCATTTATTTTATTTTATGGCACCCCTTGTTAATTTTCTGTTAGAACCACTTTCCAATATCCCCATCACCCAATGTTACCAGAGTTATCCATCCATCCATTATCCAACCCGCTATATCCTAACTCCAGGGTCACGGGGGTGGATTGGAGCCAATCCCAGCCATCACAGGGCGCAAGGCAGGAAACAAACCCTGTGCAGGGTGCCAGCCCACCACAGGGCGCGCATACACACACACCCACCAAGCACACACTAGGGACAATTTAGAATCGCCAATGCACATACACCTGCATGTCTTTGGACTGTGGGAGGAAACCGGAGTACCCGGAGGAAACCCACGCAGACATGGGGAGAACATGCAAACTCCACGCAGGGAGGACCCGGGAAGCGAACCCAGGCCTCCTTACTGCGAGGCAGCAGCACTACCACTGAGTTATACATTTTATTATTTCTTACACACAGACAAAAAAACCAAAACAGACTAACTTTATCATTGCAGATTTTCAATGAGATATTTGGACCTGACGTGATTCAAAGATTAGGTGAATATTAGGTGGAAAACCGACATACTCTCATTGCTTCCTCAATCGTCTGTAGTCTTACTCTCTTGTTAGTTTTTATATATAGTTTATGTATATAGATTTTATATAGATAGATTTTGACATGGAAGTACAGAAAACCTCACACAGATTAAAAATTGTAGCAAAATTTCCAGAGATTTTCTTTTCACTGTGAGGGCATTAATTCTTCATTTCTATCCATAATTCTCTGAGAAGAACTTCTTTTATGTTTGAATTTCAAACTGTCATCATTACGTATTGCAAATAATTTCTATTTCTCTTAGAGACTGAGCTTATTATAGCTTGATACTGATGTAATAAATGGGTTTCTTAAATTATATTCTTATATGAAAATTATTTCTTCAACACACTCGGAAATCAATGGCATTATATCTATTCTCTATCGCAGCAACATTTGGTAACATATTCCCACTATGGTGATAACAAGCGTTACTTCTCTCAAAGTTTTGATTTTATCAGTGGTAGAGAAGCTATTTTCAGTTCTTCTTTTCATTTTGGAATTAATTTTGTTGAAATGTTCAAAGATATCAACTAATTAGTTTGAAATTCAAGTATCATCTGCAAAATTCTTGCTTCTCAGGGCTAAAAAATATACATTTCATCCTTCAGTTTAAACACTTGTGACAATACTTTGTCTCTAGATGGCAAGCTTACCTCCATGTGAAGAAGAGGATTAACATGTTTTGCCTCAACTTATTAACAAACAGATGTGATTTAAGATTGTAGCAGTGCTACTTAAGAACTGCATCTCCCAGCAGTCCCTGCTGGGGCTGCTGGGGTCAAAGGTAGCCACAGGCAGTTAAAAGGAGGGCAGAGGGCAAAGAGAGAAAAAGTTTGTTTTGTTTTTGTTGCAGTTATCTGTCGTTTCTGCCTGCTGTTATTGGTTTTCTAATCTTTTTGTCCTGGACTGTATTCGTTTGTTGGAGTCTGGATTGTCTGTCTACCTGTACACTGAGAACTGTGTTGGATTATTTGGTTTTCCGGAAGAGTGGAGCGCTCCTGAATCAACCATCAACCATCAACATCATCAGTAATTACCGGTAGGACTGTATTTTTCCTTCTCCATATCAACATACAGATCGCTGGACTTAACTTGGTCACTTTTCATCTTTCAACCTGTTTGGTATATATGGACTTTGCTGTGTGGTGTTTGTGTTTATTTTGTTTATGTGTAATATCGCCAAAGGGGTCAGGGGGGTGGTATTACTGTTTCATTACTTATTTCGGGTCATTATATTTGTAATTGTTTGCCATTCCCAGTGTGCTTTATTGTCTCTGTTGTGAGTGGGTCGATCCAAGTCTGGGGACGTTCCTGGGATCTCTGCTATTAAAATAAATAAATCACCGTCATCTTTGACGGTGTGAATCTTAGCGGCCCCTGACCGCTACAAGATAATACTTTTTATATATATAATTGTTATTTCAACTGTGTCTAGTACATTTTCAAGTCATTGTTGAGTGTTTTGCCAACCAGCACATCACAATGGACAAAGCAATATAATATATTTGGCTATCATTATTTTCTTGCTTCACTAAAGATATAAATCCTTTCAATGAAGCAACCACTGATGAAGTATGTCATGTGCATGTACATGCGAGACAGTTTAATGATTCAGGTGATGGTAATTTCTCTTTTCCTTCCTTTTCAGACCAGAAGGACTGACAGCTCTCCTCCAATAATGTCACTCTCCTGAGTGTCCGTCCACCCTGGACCCGCCTCTTTCTGCCCAGCTGCCATATGACTGGAAGACCCACACAACTTGTGCAGTCTAAATAGGACTCAGTCTTAGAAGACTTGATTTTGCATTTTCACATGCTTTATTTTTGATGATAAAATCAATATTAAATTATGTGGAGTTTGCCCAAGGAATGCCCAACACTCTGACTCGTCTCTGGTTATCTTATTTTCAAGTGGCATCTATATAAATTCATGAAGAGGAGATGTGTAATGGTACCAACCGCTACAGAAATGTTAAGGCAGTAGCACTACAACATCATTTACTGCTACTGATAAGGGCTTCATCCAAGGGTCAGTACAGTAAATTTTGCTGAGTATATATGAAGTGAAATGCTAGATTTTTTTGAAGAAAAGCTCAAACAAATACATGCCAGACTAACTGATCCACAACCATCCCAGTCCTTAAACAGCTGAACATTATGCAATGACGTTACACATCATTTTTCTATTCTAAGCATATCTCATACATTTTTTTTATCTCTTTTCCCCCTTGAAGTATGCCCCAAATACAGTCTTTGGTATCAGTAGCATTCATATAAAAAAAAAAAAAAAAAAATGGCTCGAATTACTTAACATATGCCTCTGCAGCACCCCTGAAACATTGCTGTGCCATCCTTGGGTTGAAAACCTCTGCGCTTAAGGTATTTTTTACAGGATAGCAGGGCACAAACAGTCTCGTCTCTGGATTTGCTTGCAGCCTGAAAAAGTGAAAGATATTTTTAGATATCTTTCATCATATGTAAATGTCATTTCATCATAAATGTCATGTACTGTATGATTGGAACTTAAACCAAGTGATGAACCAGCTCATTTTATCCACAAGGCCTTGTGGTCTGCCACAATGCAATTGTCACAAACAACTGTGATAAAGCTACTTCATATACTGTAAATCTGTAGAATTTCAGGAGTTAACTTTAAAATAAGTGTTAATGTTTTGAGAAGGCTGAGAAAAGTTAAAGTGCTGTTGAGTGTTCTTAACGAAATGAGTGTTTCAGAAGTACAATAAGTGATCATTTGTCCATAGAATATCAGTTCTAGGAATGCCACATATATGAGCATATTGATCAAAGCATCCAGCTGGATTGCAAGTCTGACTATGGGCTCCCTGTAGACAATAATCAAAAAGAGGATGGTGGCAAAGTTAGAGACTTTCATGACTATTTGCTCCATGATGTTGGGTGAGAAGCAGCTTTATCCACTGGCATATTTCAAAACCTTGTGCTTAGAGGAGCTACTACTGCACATAGCTATTATGCTGTACAACATTGTGCTGATCTCCATCCTAGCCACTTTAAACAGACACTGTAGGTATAGAATGAAGTAATACCTTCAGGGACAATATGCATTACATGTGCAATGTATATATTGTAGGTGAAGTCTTGGGTCTTGCATTTATGTAATGTTTATAGTTTATTTTTTACTGTTTTGCATAATACTAGGTACTACACTGCTGCTGGAGGAAGCAAATGTTTATAAAGTATTATGTATTTCTCTAGATATTAACAAATGTAAGAATGTCTTGGTTGGCCTGGGTGGTCTTTGGTCTTGAAACACCTAGAGATTTATTTTCTCCAGTATTCACACCAGATGACAATGGCCTATCTGACCATAGCTTACTGCATATTTTTCATTCTAGACTATTTAAATTTTTTTGTACTTTATATGAAATAGAAACAGTATTTTTATTCATTGCAGATGCATTGGTATAAGAGCTCTGACGGTATGCAATGATCTTGGATAATACATCGTATTGGCACAAATTTGTTAAACTTACTTAAATCCATTACTGACTAAAAGATATTTCTGATAAAAAATTTAAAGCAGTGCAGTTAATTTACGGAAAAGAATGTTTACAATAATCCCAGTCATTGAATCTGCAGCAAAATATCAATACCATTTTGAGCCTAAAAGTCTTAGTGCAATATTAAAGGTCTTTTGAGGATTTAGCAATAATAGGCAACATCCTGTTGTTATTGTTAGCTCCAGGAAGCTGTAAATCTGCTGACAAACTGTTCCATGTAATCCTCTATTACATCAAGTAGACTTCTCAGTAAAATGGCAAAAGGAAATGCTGATCATCATCATGCACAGAGAAGAAAAAAAATTTCAAGTTTTTTTAACAATAAATCATTTGATACATCATAAAGGAGTGTGGGTTATTTGTAAGTATTGCTTACCGACTGAATTATTAAAAAATTTCTTCAAATGTATCTTCAATTTATGATTTCCTACATTATTGAAGTTTGCCACCATCAAGCAGTGCCCTCTAACACCACAGCAAGGCAAACTGGTTCCTTGAGAGATACAATTAATCTCTTCTACCTCCTCCACAGCACTCACTTTTTTTGAATCTCCCTTCTTGTAAGCCTTTGAGCTAAGTCACCCTTCTGACTCTGGACTGCTTCCTATATTTAAAACCACGTCAAGTCTAGCAATTGTTAAGCAATTCTTAAAGGAAAGCTTATCAGGGAAAGAAAAGTAATGGCAAGTTTTTTCATGATTTATTTTTCATTTTACAGTCCTCTGAGGTAAAAAATTGGTAACCCCTCAACAGAAGCATACCCAAGGTCAGTTCTATGAAAAGACTACAGCAATTATTGGTCTTATCAAGGCAGATTTTTCAAATGCGCACATTTTTAAACTAGGGCCGTATCTGTATGCTCCTGGTAGTGCTCCCAGAGGTTAGTACTTTCTCATGGCTTCAGAGTACTGTATTCAATTTACTGTACAGACACCTTGGTAGAAATTGACTAAATTAAATGTTTGTGTGTCTTTTCCTCTGGGTTTGCCCCACATTCTAAACATCTGTATATTGAACTAATTCGGGACCTCTTGCTCTGGAGTGAATGTGCCTATGACAGATAATATCCAAAAAGAGTGGTCCCCGCCTTGCACCTCATGCTTTCATGATAGGCACCAACTCCCCCAAAGACAAAACTGCTCTAAGATAGCTCAGTATTGAAAGTTGTGTTGGTTTATGCAATAGACAGATACCCTCTACTTCCTACATTTGCAATGCCTTCAACCATGCCCAAGTGATTGACAATATATATTTTTCTCAACACGGCAGGAAGAGGACATCTATAACAAACAAAATGCAAACATCTAAATTTTATTAACCCTTTGGATGATATTTTTTTGGAGAAATTGCATTGCCTGGTCAGGCCTAGAATATTAATACACATTTTCGATCACTACACACAAACTTTTTAACCCTATTGCTTTACACAATAAGTTTCAGGTTACTCCAGGCCATTCCACTTATTGTAGCAGCTCTATGTAAAATGCACTGCAATTCCCAGCAGCCACAGGATCACAACAATGTTTGGACACTGCTCTTAGTCTGATCATTGTGCTAAAAGGGGAAAGTGGCACCAAGCTATTATTAAGAACACTTTCATGATAAACAAAAAGATGATTATAAATTGACTGTATCTGGAAGTCTTCTGCAAATATGAATAGTTTAAAAGGGAACTTAATAAATCTTACAATGTTACTTAAAGTAATGCAAAGGTAGTAGAGGGAAGTTAATCTTTCAATTCAATTATATTCACTGGAATACACATGGAATGTATTTCGAATTAAGAGATGGAGGATGTGATAGGTCAGTAAGGCTAAGTCATGCTAATCTTTTATAAATGCTAGATACAATATAGTACGCTTGAGAAGTAACCTTAAATTTACCAAATAAAACAAATTTCCTTATCAATATATTGTGAATAATTGGACAGACACTCAAAATGAGGTGCTAGTCTTATCACCCCTTTCAATCCGAATGTAAATAAATTCAAACAAAAAGAATACTTGATGGCACATACAGAGATCTGCCAATAGGGGCAGAGTTTATTGCCTACCATGGGTGTCTTCTTGCTGATGTTGGTGACAAAAGAGCCAATGTTAGCTACCATGCCCTCTGGTATTACTTAAATCTGATAAACCTGGAATGTGATCATCTGACACACATGTGAAATAATATATTGTTTCATTTCTTTAACTGCTGCTAACCTACAAAATATGATATACAGTATTGCTCAAAAGTAACTAGAGTATGATCATGAAGAAAATGTTTTCTGACATTTGTTTACTTAAGTTGCTTTATTTCTAGATTTATGGTCTAGTAATAATCAGTAAATTGTTAATGCAAAAACTTTTACTAGCATGCAAATAATTATTAATGTAGTACATTGCTTTTAGGGCTGGTTAACTACTTTGCCAAAATGTTTTAAGTCATACTAAGACAAAATTCAGATTTTGTTAAGGTACCATTACATTGCAGTTAGATACTAGCTGATGCTCTATTTTTTGGACCTTTCACAACCTAAACTTCTGCTGCATCTTTTTGTTCTGATTGTCCTGCATCTGCCTAATGTACTACTACTTTTTTTAAACATCCATTTTCAGTAATAAAGAAATTAACTAACTGTTGCATTCTTCACTCAGTGAAAAGGCTAACATCAAATCTAATTATATAATTATATTTCTCATTCCTGGTGGTTGGTGGTTAGAGCTGCTGCTATAAAGGGTCTGATGTAAGGCTGAGGTAGAATCTTAAAAAATGATAATGAATGTGAATAAATGTGAAGTAAGATTTAATTGAGTAGTTGAGGTTTAATGGTGTATCATCTGCCTCTTTGAATCACCTTTAAAAGATCCCATAACTATTGGTTAGTTTTCTTTCCAACATCTGTTTTCTACTTCCAAATACTGTATATATTGAAGACGAGGTGTAAGATTAGTAAAATACAACACCTTTGTTAATATACTTGTTTACAATATAACTCAAATTCACACAAAAGAGAAATAAAATGAATCCATTTTGAATGAAAATGAGCATATTTCAAATTTTAATTTTAAATTATGATTGCACTGCAGCACAACAAGAATAATCTCTGACAGTGCTTGTTATCCAGATACTTTAAGACAGCATACCTTTCCTTTTGGATTTACATGCTCTGTGTTTGGGAAGAAATTTTAATTCTTCAAAGGGAGACCTTTGAAACTTGCTGTTTGGTCTAAATTTCCAAATATTTCATATATATTTAAATATTTTTTCATAAATAAAATATCTACTTAAAGTGGAGTTCCAGCTTTGCACCTGTATTATCGTGATATTTCCCTCTACTTACCCTTTACCTAGGGGTAAGTGTACTCATCAGATTTGTTACCGGGTTGACATACTGTTGCACCTTAAGATTAACACACGCATAAATAGCTATACGCATACACACAGAACCTCAACGGTGCCCTATGAATGACAAACACACAGCTGGTTAACCTTTAGCATCTTTAAACCACACAAGTGCCTTAGGAATAACACAGCCTGTCACTCTCTCAGCACTTCAAGAGACTTACTTATTATCGGCACGAAGAACATGCGATGTTATAAAGATATCTCAGACCTAAATATTACTTTTGGTCTCCAAGAATACATTTAAACAAACAAAGACTCAGCATCCTTGATTATAGGCCATTTATCAGCCAAGAATACCTTACTTTATGTACTGTTCCCTACTTTTGGGTGGAGCTCTCACCCTCAGCCCTTAATAAACCTTGCAGCACAGAGGTTATGGCAAATCTCCGGTTGCACCAGGGGCCTCATGAATAACACTGTGCATAGAATTCACACTAAAACATGGCGTACGGACAAAAGCAGAAATGTTTGTACTGGTAAAAAAATCCAGATGCATAAATCTGTGTGTTCGCCAACTTCCATGTTCTTCCGCTCCATAAATCCTGGTCAGCTTGAAAAGTAATGCTCGTCCACGCGCCTGCTGCCACTCCCAAACTCCTCCCAGAATTATGCCTCTTTGAATATGCAAATCAATATAAATAGCCCTTAAGCTCAGTGTTCTGTGAAAAGGCATTGGCAAAAGCACAGTGGGAATAGAAGAATTTGAGCGAATTCCAAGCAGAGGCAAGGAAAAACTTACTATTTGTTTGTTTAAACAGTAGTATAAACAACAAAAGGAAGTTGATCGGGTGACATAGAGTGTTGGAGAAACTGGAAAGCTTAAGTTCACAAAGTTGCACAGTGCCCGAAATAAAAAAGAAGTTGTCAGATATCAAAGTAGCCATGAAAAGGTGAATCATTAGCCCACCGTCTGAGTGTCATATGAAAGCTTATTAGGGTACAGAGAGAAAAGAAAAAAAATAGGGACACAGTGCGGAAAAAAGCTTGAAATGTCAACTTTAATCTCATAATTTCCACTTTAATCACATAGTTTATTTTGTCATTAAAGTAGAACATCATAAACTTCATCTTAAAATCGTTTAATTTACTAGTTTCTCAAATCCCATTATAACTAAAGTAGTAAATGCTTTGTTTTGTATGTGCTCATCTATGTGCTCTATGTGTGTGAATCATTACTTGCTTCTTAAACAGACCTTTCTCTTCCTCCGACTGGACACAGAATCCATTACATTTGTGATATTACAGCTCTCTGAATAATTAAAATACTGAGATGTATAGACCTACTTGATATCATTTTCATTGATGATAGGAGTTAAAGCATGTTATTAAACATGGGAAGACGGTGGCGCAGTGATAGTGACGAGCCGGTGACCTGTCCAGAGATTGTTCCTTCCCCCCCACAAGATGCTTGCTGCGCCGTGCATGACCTTCGATGAAATAATTTATTGCAGCAGTTACTGTCTCTTTCAAACGTACTAACCTCCAATTCCTGTCCTTCCCTTTCCTTTCTCCAAATACCCAATCACCACACAATCAGCTCTGTAATAGACGTTAAGCCATCTGTAAGCTTAGAATGCCGATTCTTCAAAACTTTTAAGGAACATTGAAATATCTTCATAGTACATGTTTATATATGCTATCCATCTATCCTTCCAGTGTTGCGCCAGCCCCAGCAAGAATACAACGCGAGGCAGGAACAATCCCTGAACTAGCTAGTGTCAGCTCCTTGCTAGCGCTGCGACATCTTGTCCTCACATGTTTAATTATTAACAATATAGATTATTTAAATGAAGTTAAAGTTTTATCTACATAATATAATAAACATATTTTGCTGCATTTCATCTTTAAAATGATATCATCATCATATGTAAATATGCGCTTTATAAAGTGGCTCAGGTTGTGCAATATTATAACTGTATTGCAAGTTTACAGTGAGGTAATTTTACTTATAAGTACAAGTAGTTCTTCAAGGAGCACTTGATGGACTGATTGATTGCGTTTATAGTTCTTGGGATGAAACTGTTTCTGAACCACGAGGTCCATACAGGAAAGGCTCTGAAGCGTTTGTCGCATGAGAGCAGTTCAAATAGGCAGCATGGCTGAGGCAGCGTGTGCTTGATGCTGTATACCGATAATTCTCTTTCAGATCAGCTGCTGCAGAGCTGTGATTCCACACTCAGATACAGTAATCCCTCCTCCATCGCGGGGGTTGCGTTCCAGAGCCACCCGCGAAGTAGGAAAATCCGCGAAGTAGAAACCATATGTTTATATGGTTATTTTTAGAATGTCATGCTTGGGTCACAGATTTGCGCAGAAACACAGGAGGTTGTAGAGAGACAGGAACGTTATTCAAACACTGCAAACAAACATTTGTCTCTTTTTCAAAAGTTTAAACTGTGCTCCATGACAAGACAGAGATGACAGTTCTGTCTCACAATTAAAAGAATGCAAACATATCTTCCTTTTCAAAGGAGTGCAAAGCAAGCAGTCAAAAAAAAAATCAATACGGCTTTTAAGTATGCGAAGCACCGCCGGTACAAAGCTGTTGAAGACGGCAGCTCACACCCCCTCTGTCAGGAGCAGGAAGAGAGAGAGAGAGAGAGAGAGAGAGAGAGAGAGAGAGAGAGAGAGAGATAGCGAGAGACAGATAAAAAAAAATCAATACGTGCCCTTTGAGCTTTTAAGTATGCGAAGCTCCGTGCAGCCTGTCCTTCAGGAAGCAGCTGCACACAGCCCCCCGGCTCACACCCCCCCTACGTCAGCGCAAGAGAGAGAGAGAGAGAGAGAGAGAAAGTAAGCTGGATAGCTTTTCAGCCATCTGCCAATAGCGTCCCTTGTATGAAATCAACTGGGCAAACCAACTGAGGAAGCATGTACCAGAAATTAAAAGACCCATTGTCCGCAGAAACCCGCGAAGCAGCGAAAAATCCGCGATATATATTTAAATATGCTTACATATAAAATCCGCGATGGAGTGAAGCCGCGAAAGGTGAAGCGCGATATAGCGAGGGATCACTGTACATGATATACTGTAAATACTCTGAGTGGTGCAATGAAAGTAATATGGAAAAGATGATCCGCTGTGGCAACCCCTAACAGGAGCAGCTGAAAGAAGAAGAAGAAGAAGCTGCTAAAGCAGCTATTGTATTTGGAATAGTTTGGCTATTCTGTGGACCATTATATTGTTTGAGGTTAATTACAATCAGATGCCTTAAACTAATAAACAATATGCAGTTAATTTCAGTGTATATGGTAAAGCCGTGTCAGAGATGTGGATCTAAAAAAGAAAGGGAAATCACACTGGAACATAAGCACTGCTTTGATGCTGGGTGCCGCCAGTTTACAAAACCGTGCAAAGAACTTGCATACACCAGGGTTTGAGCTACCGTGAAAATGTGCTTGGCTTTACGCCATGTTTGGGTTTTATACATTGCATTTTGAGCGTGGAAACGAGAGTATGCAACATTTTTGTGCGTACGCACTGTTTATACATGAGGTCCCAGGTGCTCAAAGAAATCTACCTTATTACTTCAATCACTCTAGACATTAAGACAAAGCATAGAAAGTTTAAAAAAGCCTGGTATTTATTACAGGAATAATAATACCAGTAGAACAAAGAATAATAGAAAATATGACTGATAGTAAAGTCTGGATATATAGTCTTTAGAAAAAGCTTATGAACAGTCAAAAATGACAAGGATGAATGTTGCAGGCAGCTTGTGATCTAGCATTTGTAATTGTTCATGATGCTTTTCTGACAATCAGATAGAAACAGCCTCACGTTGCTGGCCCCCTCTTCTGACATCGCTCAATTCCCTTTTCCTAACGTCTTCGTTCCTTCTTCTTCCTCCCTCCTTTGTCACTCTTCAGACGAGGCATATTTATTATAAAATTGTACCAGGGTTTCACAACACATGATTGTTGCATGCACCTGATTGGCTGGCAGTCAATATGATGGATAAATTTTGCTCAAACTCTTTAATCTATCTTTTCCCAAATAATAAAGTTTTTTGATGTTGCCTGAGGATTTGCATGTTTTCCTTTCCCAGGCTGTAAACCGAATTGTTGTCCCAGATATCCATCCATAAGGTAATCAATAGCCTGAGGTATCGGCAAGTCTTCCTTTCCCAGGCTGTAAAACCAATTTATCACTATATTGTGAACAACTGTTATAAAAGTGAGGTACAACTAGGAAGAGGATATGCTTTGATGTGTGCTGAATTTTGTTCCTCTGTTGTTTTGTCTTGAACAAAATATAATGGAAATATAAACCAAAATGTACAGATTGTGTACCCCACAACAGCATCTACATCTCCTGGCTATTATATTTGCTTCTCATGATTCTCTAGTTTGAGCGGATTTTGAGATGTACTGGTGAATTGATAATATTACCTTAATAGATTTCCTCTGAGTACATGCAACGTAATTGCACTCCTCTTTTTAAGTATTCAACACATATTCATGAAAAATGAAAGAATGAAGTCTATTTCCCAGATTTTGAATTGTACCATTGGGCTTTTGCCCTGCTCTAGTTAGTGTTAGTTGGCCCCTCCTGTTAACTCCACTTCTTGGATTGCCATTGAGTCCAATATTTCCACCCTAGACCCATCTCTCTCCCCCACAGCACTAAAAGTAAAATCTTGTGCTACCAACTTGAGACACTTAATCTCCAGTATGTTGACTTTATGGTGCAGATTGAAAGACTTTTAGACTATTGCTTGAAGAGGTACCTGGCAACCCCCCATTTTTAATATCCATACTTTATGTATAGGAGGTCATCCCATTTCCTTTCCCCCTCAACACCTCTGTGACATTTTTAACAATAGGGCTGTTTACAAGTGCTTCAAAACCCAATTATTCACAGAACCATGGTTCCTACAATGCCATGTAAACCTTTATTGTAGTTGGAGAAATAGAAATATCCACCAAATAATTTCCAGAGGAAGATGTTCGGGTGACCACATTACTTCTCCTGGCTGAAATAATATGCATCTCAATATTTCAGAAATTGCTGATTTAGGTTGATTAACTGAATGTACAGTGCTAAAGTCAGCAACAGAATCTCATGAGCAGTAGGGTAACACATTAAAAGTTACATGTATTATATAGTCAGATTACTTTTTAATTTAATGGGTAACCTAACGCAATACTTATCTTAATGAAGTAAAAATACTTGTGTTATTATTATTCCACCAGCACTGGGTGTATGACAAGAAACACACATACCAGGTTGGTCCTTTGCAGGGCTCAGTTGCACAGCCAATCAGAAAAGAGCTTGCTCATGCAATCCAGCAACAGAAACTAATAATTAAAACGTTAATTTGAATAAACATATTTATAAAACGCAAAAATATGATCACAGGCCTAATGCTTATTTTCGGATACATGGTGAATTATGATGACTTTACTTTTTTTGTCCAGTTCAATGACATTGAAGTGTTTTGACAAAAAGGAACTCCAGAAGATTACTTGCCCATGTAAATATGATTTTTAAGAAATCAGGTTTCTGCCTTAACCAGGTTACTCACCTCATGCATGTGCATGTGAATACAATGATAGGCTTCAGACATTCCATTCCTTGAGGTCTGACTTTGGAATTCCATCTTCTTTATTCTTCTATGAACAACTAATCTCCAGTCATAAAACTTGCAGTCTTTTTTATTTCAAGCTCTACCTCCCATCTGCTTTTAAATTTCTGTAACTCCCCTACTTCGAGACAAGTGGCATCTCCGTACATTTGTCCATGCAGGGCTTCTCTATAATTGGCAGCATCCTGGAAATCTTTTTTAATAATCATTTTATAATTATATAAGAGTGATGATCTCCAAAACATTCAATTTAGAAATGTTCATCACGCTTACTTTACTCCCCAAATGTGTTTAACCATGGGTATAACCATTGATCCCAGTTGCTTCTTCTACAAGAGGAACATCCCAGGTACTTTTAGGAGTTTCCTCCAGGCTCAGCTGTTGGGATTTCTGTTCCTAATTTTCCTTCAACTATCTTTCACATTAACATACCTTTCCTTCACCAAATTTCCTTTACTGGACCTCTTGTCTCTCATCAAAGGTTGCTTTGTCCAGACACAAGACCTGCACGGGCATCTCTTGCTTCTCTCGTAAAATGTGATGTTTTCCTCTTTTATATCTTGGCAATCTTCATTTTTCACCCTTATTCTTCAGAAATTCAGTGGCTGTGACCAATAGGTCATACACTGCAGAATGGTGTGCTCTGGTGTAAGTTCTGTGGGGCTGGGTGGCCTTTGATCGCCATTGCTATCTCTTTAAATTTTTTTCCATTGGGATTTGACGCATGGGTTGCATATTCCCCAAAGATTTTGTTCAAGCTTTTTTTTCCCTTTTTTTCAACTAGACAAATATTATGGGTTTGTGTGGTAGGATGAGGTTGTTATAATTAATTGTTATTATTGTTTCTTATAGTTATTTTTTATGATTAACCTGCTGAGTATTAATTTTTGCTCATTATCACATTTTAAAACTTCAATAAACACTTGATCACAAAAAATACACATAACTGGAACATTATGGAGCAAAAATATAAAACTATAGATGGGCAAGAATGGAACAGGTGAAATCATTTTCACATGTATAAGGGAAAAAGGCATAGTTGAAAGAATGCAAATACGTTTTGTATCCAGCTGAGACAGATGGGCATTACTCTACAGGGTTATGATGACTATCTCATGGAAGGATGGCTGAGGGTGTATAGTGATGATATTTTAGTCATCAGCCCACTGGCTGTTCCTGACTGCAAAACTGATTCCCAAAATAAATCACTGAAACACCAGAAAAGTTATGTGGGTGTGTCCAGAAATATACAGGTAGTGTCACATCAGTGACTTGCATGAACCAGTGCAATGCCAATTCACTTCTTCTGCTATGTGAAGTTCTACCAACTCAGTTAAATGAGCTTTGCAACCATACAAGGAAAAAAATGGAAACAAGAAAACAAAAAGTCATTTTTTTTGTTTTTGTAGATTTTATTTAAAGAAGTTGTAATGGCCGACCCCTTACCCAGACAGGCCACTACACTACCAAGACTATTGGATTACCTGAAGTTTCTTGCTCTAATAACAAGCCTTACAAGTTGCCTTATTTTTCCAGACACGATGAAATAACCAGAAACGGTAAACAGATATGTAAAATCAAACACTGATATATTGGAAAATGAAAAGACAAATATTCAATAATATATTTATATGTGCACGCAAACCACCACTTATCCCAAAAACGCCAGTGACTAATTACAATATATAAGAATACATATATTTACATTAAACCCTTCCTTGCCACTAAACAATAAATCAAAGCACATACCACAAATACAAACATGGATTGGATAAACACAGCAGTTGAAAATGTGGTGAAAAATGTGTCCCAAAATAAAGTCCGGTGGTATTGAAACTGGCTGTAGTGATATTGTGCTTCCTCCTGACAACAAAACGACCTCACCGTAAAAGTTCTGGCAATGGTTGGAATGAATTTGAACCCCGGAGTTTCTGGGCTCTGGCTGTCGTGATGTAGGATCAGTAGTTGAAAAAGAAGGCAGTGGAATAAAGCAATAAAGAGCAGTGATGAGTTTGTAGATGGATGATTAAATTGTCTTCTTTTCCTCTCGATTTGTCTCCTCTCTCTCTCTCTCTCTCTTTGCCAATTTGCCTCTTTTCTATTTTTTAAATGTAAAATGATCCGGATGTATATGGTGTGTAAATAGGTGATTTCCGTCTTGGGTCTGCGGTCTCTCTCCATCATCCTTCCCCTCTGCACTTACAGAGACAACATTCACTGATGCACACATAATGGACAGTAAATGGGACGATGAAAACAAAACACACTCCGCACAAACATCCATCCATCCATTTTCCAACCCACTATATCCTAACACAGGGTCACGGGGGTCTGCTGGAGCCAATCCCAGCCCACCGCAGGACACACACACACACCCACACCCAAGCACACACTAGGGACAATCTAGGATCACCAATCCACCTAACCTGCATGTCTTTGGACTGTGGGAGGAAACCAGAGTACCTAGAAGAAACCCACGCAGACATGGAGAGAACATGCAAACTCCACCCAGGTCTCCTTACTGCGAGGCAGCAGCGCTACCACTGTGCCACCGTGCCACCCCAGCACAAACATAGAATATACTATTATGTAGCCCCGCTACAAAGTTAGCATTTCATACAATCAAGACTTACTTTAACAACAAAGAAAGTAACACTACATACAATCAAGTCAAACATAACAAAACCTTGACTTTTTCTTTTGTTTTGTTTCACACAAAACGTAATTTTTATTTATAAATGAAAGAGGGAAGCAGCTCTTTAAGTATGGGGCTGTAAGCCATCTGATATTCAGTAAATGAACATGTACTCTGCATTCATGCTACACTATAAACAACCTCAAAGCTTCATTGTCTATAGATTTGATTTAATATTTTTAAGATACTTGTTTTTTAATCAAAAAAAATGACCTTCTGTTATGGTCCATTGAATCCAACAAGTTTTCCTTGAGACTTTAACATCAATTTTACCTCTCCATTGGGTGCTTCTTTCAAAAATGTTATGTTTAAGAAATATCAACAATAAGCCATAAACCACTCACAGCCAACAACTAAAAACACAAGGTGCAATCTGGAGTCTTTGAAAGCTACTTTAGAATATTGGGCTATTATCTGTCTCCTTTCTGAAGTAAAATAAGCAAATCCAAAAAATATTGCAACTTTCAAAATCCCAAATGCACCTGAATGTTACACCAAGTGTACATGTTCTAATGTGTTAGATATGCTTTGGAGTCCTGTGGTGGTTTTCTGGGGATAGGGCTGCTCAAGATCACCTCATACGGTTCACAAGTATTACACATGAAGTGAGTTTGCTGATATTTTGTAACGCATGGGTCCAAAAGATAAACAGTTTGAAGTACTGTATATGCAGAGGAACAAGTGGGCAATGCCATGCCCTAAGAAGTACAGAGAAACCTGCAATGAAAATAACACTTTAAGAGAGAAGAACACCGTCCGGGGGCAGTATTTTTTAGGTAGCTCTTTTAGGACAGAAGAAAGGAAGGCAGAGGCACCCATACAGTACAAGCAAATCCTGGAAGGAAGATAATAAAGTACTGTTTCTTTCATATGCTTTACTAACTGTTAAAGCAAGGCTCCCAAATGCAGTTTTTAACCAATTAATCTGTTTTTTTTTTCTTTTTTGTAGAATATTCTGTTAAAGTGGGCTGGCCACTATTTGCAGTTATTGTATAATAGCTTCATTATTCATAAACTACCTAAGAACACAAGCACATATTTTGTTTCTTCTAAGTAACACTGTTTCATTACATGGCATACATTTGCAATACTTACAATGTTAGTGAGAAGTAAGAGTTAAACTGTAGACATGAACAGCTGCCTTGCTAATTAGTGCTCTGAATAATAAAATCTTGTGTACATCAATAGATATTTCCTAAAGCTGATCATCATTCTGGTACCGTGAAAACTCTCACTGAACACTTATTGCAGATAACAAACTGGTTTAAATAAGATAGTGATCTGATATTAATAAAGAGAACTTTAATGTATGCTGTTATGTTGACACTTTTTTACTGTAAATAATTTATCAAGAAGAAAGGTTAATTTTAGAGTCATGGCACTTATTTCCTACAGCAGTATTCTTAGTGTTTTCAATGCTTATTTGGTCCTTGCTTTCAATCAGGACCAAGGACCACCTTTACTCCTTTGCCTTTGTTTCTTGTTGTATTAACCGCAAAGACTTTCAATTTTTCCTTTTGATGTTTAATCAAAACTATTTGTATCTTATGTGTTCATAAACTAATATTCAATTCAGTTGAATGTATTTGAATTCTGTAAAGCACAATTAAAATTTCTGTGTAGTAAACATTACAGATATAGTACAGTTAAAATAAACCACAAAATGCCATGCAAAAAAAATCACTGAAATAGAAAAACACACATTATAAATTGTTTATAGGGTCACTGTCACTTTTACAGACTACAGTGAAATTTTTACTTGAATTTTCTAATTAACATGCAACACATTGTCCCTCTGATGCCATGACTATTCATCGTTTGATCTAAAATTAAAAAGTGAAGATATACAATTATACATCAATTTTCTGAACTTGTTTTTTGTCAGTGGGATGTGTAGAGTCAAAATATACTAATTTTTGTACACAGAGAAGTTAACCTACTCAGCGCTGCTTTGGCAAGTGGAAGAAAATCCATGTAGATGGAACATGCAAACTGCTCAGTGTTAGTGACTGGGCCAGGTCCTTGACAAAGGACATATAATCACTAACTATTGCACCTCTCTGACAATCATCAATGAATAAGATGAAAGTAATACGTTTTTAATGGCTGGTAATAATGAGTCATTGGCCATTGGTCCTGTTTCATACCACTGAAACATATAGTGAACACCTGTTTAGAAAGGTTCTCCGAAAACAAACTTTGACAAACTCTTTCTAATCGAAGCAAAAAGTCCTGCAAGGAGCTGAAGAGCTATGCCAGCAAAATATCATTATTGATCAACAGAGGGTTCCAATTATTGGTAAAGTTTTAAATATATTATATTTATTAAGTACATTTACATTTATTTGCTTAGCAGATGTTTTTATCCAAATCAACTTGCAAAAGAGGTCAACAAAATTAAGTCAACATTAGTCTGGGCGACAAGTGAAACAAGTGTTACAGGACAAGGTTACAGGACAATTTGGGCTCTTCTGCAGTGACTTGGCAACACATGCCACCATTTCTGCCAGCAGAGAGCTGCAGTAATCCAGACATGGCAAGACTAAAGCCGGGACCATAAGATGTGCTGAATACTCATTCAGATACGTTGAATGTAGTATAGAGTGAATCTACACGATCAAGAGAAAGTTGCAGTGTGGACAGTAAAGGATAGCTGGTCATCAATGACAACCCCAAGGTTGCATATGGACTTGGAGGGTGTTAGAGATTGTGAACCAAACTAAACAGAAATGAGGTGTAGAACAGATAGATGAGCTGGGATAACAAGGAGGCTAAGCTGGAGATGATGCTCCTTTATCCAAGTTGTAATGTCAATGAGACATGCAGAGATTCTAACTGATACTATATGGTCATCTGGAGGGACCAGCAGGTATACCTGTGCATCGCATCACTGACACAGCTCAGATATGAGACAACTTGGGACTAGATGATAGGGCTTAGTAAGGTGGTGGAGCCAGTATCAATCCCTGAGACACTCCTGTGCTTGCCTGATGCACCCTTGACATCTCTTCTCACCAGGACACACAGTAGAACCTGCCTTATTGGTAGAACTGAAACCACCTGAGAGAAGTACCAGTGATGTTGAGGGGGTTCAGGAGGACAACTGGTGGGATGACTAGAGAAAACTCTTTACCACTCCCAATACAGATTCCCAAAACCCCAAAGTTATTCACATAGCTGGGAACTGCAAACACCCATTTAAATAATTTCAACAGGTTCTGCAAGTACCAAGATAACTAGCAAAACAAAACCAGAGGGTGGCACTTGTTGAAGCAGACAGAAAGTAGCAAGCAAAGCAACAAAAAGGTGCAGATTGATCAGAGTATTAAGCACAGAAATATAATAAATAAAAATTAGAAATTAAAACCTTAGCAAAAACAAAACTAAATAACTATGCTAAAATGGACTCAATAGCTTTGAACAAAATGGTTGCTTTAGCTCCAGAGGCACGAGAAAAAATTGCCTTTTCAATCAGACACAGATTATGGAATTACACAGTCATGCCTTTTAGACTATGTAATGCCCCAATCACTTTTGAATGACTCATTGAGTAAGAGCGGGCCAGAATATCACTAAGTCATTGCAATGTCCATTTGAATGACATGTTGGTGTGCCAACCTAAATTTAATGGAGCCCTCAACCACCTAAAGGAAGTGTTTGCCGCCGTATGATCTGGCAGACATAAGCTGAACCTCAAAAAGTGTTAACTGCTGCAAAGAGAAACCAAAACTTTGGTCATGTGGTTAACTACTGACCATAAAATGATCGCCATTGTGTGCAAGTGGCAACAGCCCAATAACACGCAAGAGTTCCACAGTTTCCAGAGCTTGGCACCTGTTGGTGGTTCATAAGAGAATTTGTTGACATGGCAGCACAAATACAGGCACTGACCAACCAGGGAACAAAGTGTGTGTTGACGTTGGAGTGTGAGACAGCATTCTGCCAAATGAAGGAGGCCCTGAACACAACACCTTTTTAAGACTTACAATAATCTAGTAAATAAGTAGTTCAATTAAACTTGATTAAATAATTTTCTATGTTCAAAGATATCAATGCCTTAATGTATTCTGCTACAGATGATGTACAGTAAAATACTTATTATAAAAGACTTATTATTTAAATCTATAAATATGCTAACCTTTACCTCAGAATCAAAGCAAGTCAAAAACGATACAACAGTATCACTGATAGCTGTACTACAATTCACAGAAAAACTTTAAAACATTCTTTCTTATGTGGAGTTGCTGGGCTGGTCATTCTGTCTGAGGTCATATTTTACACTCTGCATTACAAATTAATTTTTCACTTTAATTCTTCTCAAGATGCTTACACACCCAAAGGAAGTTGCTAGTGAGGATGTTGACATAAACATGAGCTTTGTATATATATCCGATTAGTCCTATATTGTGCAATTTCAGAATAGATGAATGATAGAATTCATAAAATTAATAGATAAATTTTGATGATTAAAAGTAGTTCAGCAGTTTGCAGATAAGGATAAGCAATGTGCATAGTTGAATGTCCACATAGATTACTTGAGTGGAAAAAAATTATATATATATTGTGAACACAATGAACGCAGCCCCAAGAGGATGGGGCCATTCCTCCGAAACCCCTTCTTAAACAGTGATACAATGGGAAACAAACACAGCTTTTTGTCTCCTTTTTGTGAATCACCTGCTAGCCTGCTGCGTGTTGGCCTACCGTGTGTTCTGCATCGTGTGTGTGTGGTTTTGAACATTTAAAAGACCGCACCGCAGCTGTCTTAGTGTTTCACTGCCTTGTCTCTCTTCCCCCAGACATCCTCTGCTTTATTCTTTATGCTTTATTATGCTGTATTCGAATTAAGTTTCTGCCTGTTCAAAACCCTGAATGAACCTGTGCAACTTTGTGACCCAAGCATGACAATATACAGTATATATTTTTTCTCACTCTCCTCCATCAACGAGAGTAAGATTAGTATTATTTATAGACAAGCTGTTTAACAGAGCAGTTTAGAAAGACACTAACACAAAATGAAAGATATATAGAACAAATTAAATGAAGGTTTTAATTTTACTGATGTTTACAATGAAAGAATACCCCAAGTATTAAACAGAGGCTATTGAATGCTTTCCAAGTATTGCATAGCTGCCCTTCAGATAACCCTGGTTTGATTCCCAGCCAAATTTTATCCCTTGGGTTTTTCACACACACTGGTGTGGGAATCTGGAACAACCTACTGTATCATGCATTAGAAGTGGAAACCCTTACAATTTAAGATAATAATAATAATAATAATAATAATAATAATAATAATAATAATAATAATAATAATAATAATAATGCATTTTATTTATAGGATGTATTTGGATGAAATACTGGGACCATTTAGTTATTCACTAATCAAATTACAGTACACTGATGGACTGAATGGTCTCCTCTCATTTGCTAAATTTATGAGCATCATGGCAAAAGAGTGTTAGAATACTGTACTCCCTCTACACATATGATCGCAAAGCTACACATGACTATACTAGGCTACGCATCATTGTCAAGTGTGCCAATGACATAGCTGTGGTAGGTCTGATACTTAACAAAAATGAGCAGGCTTACTTGCATAAAGTTCAGAGTCTGTCACACTGGTTTCAGGATAAAAGTCTACACCTGAATGTCAGCAAGACAAAGGAGCAGACTGTAGACCTTGGGAGGAAACAGTAGAGGCACTACCACCTCCTCATTATTAACAGCACTTAGGTGGAGAGGGTGGACCATTTCAGATACCTTGGTGTCCAAATCAGAGAGGAACTAACTTGGTCCAAATGTACCGACACCTTGGTAACAATGGGACAACAACATATTTAACACCTCAGAAACCTCTGGGATTTCAGACTGCCTTCCCAAGTACTAAGGAACTTCTGTACATCCACTGCTGAAAATATCATGACAGAAAGTATTACTGCCTGTTTGGGAACAGCACAAAGCAGGACCACAAGTCTCTGCAGATAATTGGCCGATCAGCTGAACACTTCACAGAGTGGGCACCCCCTCATTTTGAGGACATCTACACCAAGTGATTTCAGATCAGGGGAAAGAAAAAAATCAATGATACCAGCCATCTTTTTTGGACTTCAGTCAGGTAAACCATACCACTGCCTACAGTCCAGTTCAGGGAGACTGAAGAGGAGCTTTTTTCCATAGTTAATTCACATCTGGAATAAGAAAACTGTCTAGAACTACATGATGCCCTGTTGTTAACACTCTTACATTAAGCTGTTGTGGAGGATTGCCGGTTTTCCAGTCCGGCCCTCACCCCCAGGCCGCTAGGAGGAGCCCTCCGGACAGCATATTGGTGCCCCGAATTCCAGCAGGGCCTCATGGACTGTGTAGTTTCTATACACAGCCCTGCTGGATACCTTGGGGGCCGCCAGGAGGCGCTGTGAAGGGGCTAGTGGACTCTTACATGCCCTATAACCCGGGAGTGCGTCACAGTCACGTGACTGGAGGAAGCGACGTGCTCCCGGGATGAAGAAAAGGACTGTTTGCCCTGACCCGGAAGGAAAACGGACTTGGGGGTTTGGCTATGGAACCATTTCCGGGTCAGGGGCTATAAAAGGACTCTGGGTAAGCCCAGACACTGAGCTGAGCTGGGAGGAAGGTGGGCTAAGTGTCTGGGAGTGGAGGATTGTTATTATAGAGAGAGTATTGTGTATATGAGTGTGGTGGAAGGAGTGCTTTGTGCACTGTATGACAACAAAATAAATAGAAGTTGTACTTTTACCTCGTGTCAAGAGTGGTACCTGAGGGTTCGAGAAGTGGACACAAGCCTCATCTGTTACAGTGGCGTAGTCGGCAGGATACTCTGGCCGTCTGGAGGCAGAGGATCTGCATTACAAATTAAATTTGTTGTGACAGAGAACCCTAAGAAGGTCCCTCAAGTAACCGCGGAGGTGAAAACTCCACCCGCGACCAAGAGCGCTGCTATTGTGAGCCGTGACACGCAGTCAGCTGCAATGGGGAAAAGGCCTGGCAAGAAAAAGGCCAACAGCAACTGAGTGAAGACCGTGACCGATGCCGAGCTGTACTGGACTTACCTAACTGGGTGTGAGGGGGACCGGCAGCCGATAAAGGCTGAGCAAGTCCGAAGGGCGCAATTGCAAGTAGGCTGCCAGCAATCGGCTGCGTTAACAGCCCTGAAGGAATCGGGGACACAGCGGGAGAATCCGGAGGTATGTGCCGGGGCAACGCCCGATGGGCAAAGGATAGTTTATTCCTATTTTGCAGAGGCCTGCCTTCGGAAAACAACCGCTGATTCGGATACCTGCCTCGTACCGTGGCAAGATGGCCGCGATACCCAGAAGGCAAGTCGGGTTGGAAGTCGGATGGAAGCGGTCAACCCATTCGTGGGATGTGTCCACGTGACCTCGCGCGACGGCAACCAGGAAGAAGGTCGGTTTGGAGCCGTTGGTGAGGTCAATAATTCCCCAACGCGTCTGTGCTCCCTGAAGGGGAAGGGGGCGGCGAGCGAAGCAGCGCCAACATTAAACAAAGGTAAAGAGGGACGGGAAGTGACTGTAGTGTCTGCCGGCAATGGTAAAAAGGCAGACCGCAGCCAGCCGCAGGAGGCTACCCGTTCCTCTAAAGACTCCAAATCCCAGGATGCCTTGCGAAGCCCAGCAGAGCACGTGCCAGTAGTGGACGTGCTCATTTGTTCCCGGTCGGCAGGTGACCAAAATAAGGAAGTAGCCTTACTGCCGGCCGAGACAAATAACTTTATAAACTTAGGGGAGCTCGACGAGTGTCTCGAGCCCCTAAATATTGTCTTCCAGGGGATCGAGGACCTGAGGAGACGGCTGGAGGAGCTGGGAGCCACGGTCAAAGCGCCGCTGAGGAGACTACATGAGTACCTTCGGCGGTTAGGCCGTGAAGCCCCGGCCTCGATTGATTCGGCGGTGCAGGTGAGTGAAATCTGCGCCGTATATAATAAGGGGACGCAGTGTGAATCGGCACCGCGTTTAATAAGTTGCGGTTGCCAAAGCGCTGTGTACCCGACAAGAGAGTGTGGCGTGATGACTGACTGGACAGGGGTGGAAGCAATCCATCCGGGGCTTGCGTTTGACGCAGGTCCCCGGAACGAGATGCCACTCCAGACCCCGACCGGTCTGATGAAGGGCTTACCGTTGGTTACTGAAGGGGCGGGGGAAGTACCGATCGTCCCGGGGCAGCTGAATAGTGCTGTTACCCGGAGCGATAAGGTACTAATGACGCCGCCTCCGAGTTTACATAGGACAACGGGCGTGCAAACAGCAAAGAGGCTCTCTCTTTTCCATAGAGAGCCTCACGTTGTGCACAAGCCCCAGAAAAAGCAGGAGATCCCCGAATTAAAACGAGGGTCTCCTAACACAATAAACAAAAGGGCAAAGAGCAGCAAAGCGGCTATAATTTCCTCCTTGGCGGAGGACAGGGCGGAGCTAACCCTGACGGAGTTTCCAAGGTGTTTTAGGTCCCAAGAAGAGAGGCGACCAGGAGGACAGCGGTGGTGTTACAACTGCCGTCAACCGGGCCACCTATGGCGAAGTTGTCCCCGGAGGACAGGGGAGCGGTGGGTTAACCGTTACACTGTTCCCCCAAGGTTCGCTGGGGGGTCTCGACATCGTCGCCAGGGTCCGGACGACGCGTCCTCTTGGAGGAGAACGTCCCTCGCGGGGATCAACGCTCCGCCCCAGTTGGCTTCGCTGAGAGGGGGAAACTGTGGAGGATTGCCGGTTTTCCAGTCCGGCCCTCACCCCCAGGCCGCTAGGAGGAGCCCTCCGGACAGCATATTGGTGCCCCGAATTCCAGCAGGGCCTCATGGACTGTGTAGGTTCTATACACAGCCCTGCTGGATACCTTGGGGGCCGCCAGGAGTCGCTGTGAAGGGGCTAGTGGACTCTTACATGCCCTATAACCCGGGAGTGCGTCACAGTCACGTGACTGGAGGAAGCGACGTGCTCCCGGGATGAAGAAAAGGACTGTCTGCCCTGACCCGGAAGGAAAACGGACTTGGGGGTTTGGCTATGGAACCATTTCCGGGTCAGGGGCTATAAAAGGACTCTGGGTAAGCCCAGACACTGAGCTGAGCTGGGAGGAAGGTGGGCTAAGTGTCTGGGAGTGGAGGATTGTTATTATAGAGAGAGTATTGTGTATATGAGTGTGGTGGAAGGAGTGCTTTGTGCACTGTATGACAACAAAATAAATAGAAGTTGTACTTTTACCTCGTGTCAAGAGTGGTACCTGAGGGTTCGAGAGGTGGACACAAGCCTCATCTGTTACACTGTATATTATTTATCACATATTTAAAATTTTATTAATGATTTTAATATTTATAAAGTCATGTATTACTATTTTTATTATTGTCCTGTTGTCCTTTTACATTCTTCTTAAAGGCACAGTCATTGGAACTGATCAACTAAGCATTTCACTGCATTTTGTACTGTATATGACAAAATAAATTTGATGTGATGTAATATGTTGCAAGAGAATAAACTCTTAAAGATCATTTTCCAAGGAGTCTGCCTGTCTTAAAAGTTTTCAAAATGTTTTATCTTACCAAATAAACTATACAGAATTACAAGTCACAACAGCAGACAAAAATTGTGTAATCTTAAAGTGGAGGAACACTAGAACAAAGTCACTACCAATCAAAACTGCATCTTCCTGTATTTTTCTAAAACTTGCTCCAATGGTACAGATACGCTCACCCACCACTTTATGAGGTACACCTGTTCAACTGCTTGTTAACGCAAATATCTAATCACTCAAACACATGGCAGCAGCTCAATGCATTTTCGGCATGTAGACATTGTCAAGATAACCTGCTGAAATTCAAGCCAAGTATCAGAATGAGGAAGAAAGATGATTTAAGTGACTTTGAATGTGGAATGTGTTGATTGTTGGTGTCAGATGGGCTGGCCTGAGTATTTCTGAAACTGCTGATCTACTAGGATTTTCACACACAACCATCTCTAAGCTTTACAGAGAAAGATCTGAAAAAGAAAAAATATCCAGTGAACGGCATTTCATTAGGCAAAAATGTCTTGTTGATGCCAGAGGTTATAGGAGAATGGCCAGAATGTTTCAATCTGATAGAAAGGCAAAAGTAAGTCAAATAACCATTCTTTACAACCAAGGTACTGTATACAGAAGAGCATCTATGAATGCACATCACATTGAACCTACAGCAGCAGGAGATGCCACTCCTGTCATCTGAGAATAAGCAACTGAAGCTACAATTCGCATGGGCTCACCAAAATTGGACAATAAAAGATTTGAAAAACTTTGTCTGGTCTGTTGAGTCTCAATTTCTGCTGTGACATTAGGATGGTGGGGTCAGTAATTGGTGTCAAAAACTAGAAAGCATGGATCCATTCTGCCTTGTCTCAATGGTCCAGGTTGATGGTGGTGGTATAATGGTGTGGGGCCTTTAGTACCAATTGAGCTTTGTTTAAATTCCGCAGCCTACCTGACAATTGTTGATGACCATGTCTATCCCTTTATGACTGCAGTGTATCCATCTTCTGATGGCTACTTCCAGCAGGAAAACATGCCATATCACAAAGCTCAAATCACTTGTTTCTTGAACATGACAATGAGTTCACTGTACTCAAATACCCTCCACAGTCACTAAATATCAATCCAATAGAGCACCATTGGGATTTGGTGGAACAGGATATTTGCATAATGGATGTGCAGCTGACAAATCTGCAGCAACTGTGTGATGCTATCGTGTCAATATGGATCAAAATCCCTGAGGAATGTTTCCAGGAACTTGTTGAATCTATGCCATGAATAATTAGGGCAGTTCTGAAAGCTAAAGGGGGTCCAACCCAATACTAGCAAGGTGTACCTAATAAAGTGGCTGGTGAATGTATATTCCCAGTTTTGCACTAACACAGAATATGTTTCAACCTCACAACTTTGCACATAGAAAATTGTACTTTACATATAGGATCTATGTTTTATGTTTCTTCACATAATTTGACATTTACTTTTGCTTGTGTCTTGTTTTCTTTGTTCGCATGATGGTATTTAATGACATCATATGACGACGATTGTTTCTCTGGTGATGTCATGAAAGGGACGATATATAGACACGGCCATTAGCTTCATGTACTGTGACTTGGTGGATACAACTATTAACAAAGTCTTTTTTAGCATAGTTAGTTTCTGAATTCAATTAGACCATAGTGCTAGGTTTGTGTTCCTGGATGACATTTTTGCTTCTGAAATCTGATTGATATTTTCCCACTTTTGTTTTGGTTTTAGGTTATTTCTGATCTCATGGTTTAGACCAGGGGTGGGCAAACCTTTTGGCTCAGGGGCCACATTGACTTTTAAAATTTGACAGACGGGTTGGGCCAGCACTAGATGCACACATATCAAACATAAACATAAAAAAAGCATTACAGTGTTAATATTTACATTCACTTTTAGTGGGAACAGTGTTGTTGATCACCCTTTTTTGCCAGTGCATCAAAGTCTGGTGTTAGTTTTGTTGTGGCAATTCTCAGAACAGATCTCAGGTGTTCATCACTCAACTGGGATCTGTGGGGTGATTTGTTGGTGTTCATCACACTAAAAGTCTGTTCACACACATACGTAGAGCCAAACAACACCAGCATCCGCTGTGCCATCTTCTGGATGTTTGGAAATTTGGCCGCGCTTAATGAAGCATGAAACTCGTCCAGTTTAAGAGAGTTGAACTTCTCCTTTAAGACGATGTCACATTGGAGATCAATCAGTTCCAACTTCAACTCCTGTGGCGCCTTTTCAGGGTCTTGTGTGAAGGGACATGACACCAGCTGAAGTGACTTGTAAATTTTTCCAAAATCAGAGAACTGACAGCAGAATTCTCCATGCAGGTCATCCAGTGATTTCCTGTATTTTTTCACAAGTCGAGGGGCCTCTTTCAGCGTAGCCAGTGTGGGGAAATGAGCTAATAAGTTGTTTGACATTTGCTTTGAGAATAAAGTTAGCTTGATTTTGAAATCTCTGACGTTTGTGTACATTTCATGCACAAACTGGTCTTTCCCTTGTACCTTCACGTTCAGCTCATTCATGTGTGTCAATATGTCCACAGCAAAAGCTAAATCACAAAGCCAATCTGTGTCACTCAGCTCAGGAAAATCGTCAGCTTTCTCAAGTAGCTCCAAAAATGAGATAATCTCCTGTTTGAGCTTCCACATTTGTTGACATACTTTCCCCAAACTTAACCAGTGGACATTGGAGTGGTAAAGCAAGTCCTGGTGATCGGCGTCAGTTTCTTCAAGAAACTTAATAAACTGACGATGCTGAAGTCCCCTCGCTCGAATATAGTTAACGAATTTTACAACTGGCTTCACTACATAGTCAAGCTGCAATATGGATTTACACAGTGCTTCCTGGTGGATTAGGCAGTGTAAGAAAATTACCTCCTGCTCAGAGTTGTCCTCCTTCACCCGCTCCTGGATTCTTTTGAGCAACATGACATTTTTTCCAGTCAGATTTGGCAATTCATCTGTGGTAATGTTGGCGAACGTACTCCATGGTAACTTGTGCCTTTTGATGACCCCCAACACGCTGTCATACAAGTCGTCTTCCCGAGTTTTCCCCTTTAGGGATTCCATGGCCACAAACTCCTCCGTTATCTCAAAATTGTCATTAATCCCTCTGATAAAAATTAAAAGCTGAGCGGTGTCCTTTATGTCATTACTTTCGTCCAGTGCCAAGGAATATAATATAAATGTATTTTTTTATTAGCTTTATTAGCTTATTAGCTTAGCTTAGTATTTTTGTTTAGCTTGCTAGCTAAATCTTCGTCAATTAGCTCAACACGGCGAGTCACTGTCCTGCGTGATAAGCTAATTTTCTCAAATTTGTTCTTGCTCACAGGACACAAGATACCTGCTGTCTCTATCATGCACTCTTTGAGAAACTCCCCTTTGGAGAAAGGCTTGCTGGTCTTTGCTAATATGAATGCCAGCACATAACTTTCCTTCGTGCTTGATTCTTGGATGGCAGGTTGTCAGATAAAGGTGTTTTGGTGAGCCTGCAGACTAGCTGCCAACCTCTGAGCGATAACCATCCATTCTTGCGTTGACTGGTTGTTAGCGTAAAGCTTTGTGGAAAAGTGACGGTTGATGTTGTATACCTTTAAAACCGCAACGGTTTCTTGGCAAATAAGACATACAGCCTTTGACCGGACTTCAGTGAAAAAGTATTTAGTTGTCCATTCCTTATTAAACACTCGGCACTCACTGTTGACTTTTCTTTTCTTTGGCCCACTCATTGTTGCAGATGGGTTCAGAGCAGTAGCAGAGTAATAACAGAGAGTAGCCCAGGCTTCGCAAAATCAAGTCAATGTATCATTGCACCTAATGCGCCACCTGGTGGAACGCCAATGAATGAATGTAGTCATAATTATGATTTGATTTGGGCAATTCTGTACCAATCTTCAGTGGGCCAGATTAAAAAGACCAACGGGCTGGATGTGGCCCGCAGGCCATAGTTTGCCCACCTTTGGTTTAGACCCTTTGCTTTGCCTGACCATGTTTTTTTCTTGGTTAACTATATCCTAGTCAGTACCTACCTCACAATAATCCTTGGATATGCTTTATGTCCCTATGCTCATATCCTTGGTCCTTTCCTACTTAGTATTTCATACAGTTTTTCTGCAGTTCCAGACATGAGTAAATATCAAATAGCAGCGTTTACTAAAATTTAATTTGATTCAGTTTCCATTCCACTTGAATAATCCCATTTACCATCACACATTTCAAAAACAAGAAGTCAGTCTTTCTAATCATCAATACATTTCTTCATATTTCAACAAATCACATTTCACAAGCCTAAGTCAAATTTTAACTGCATCTATAAGCCACCACTTACATTCTTTCACACAGCAATATGTAGAAAATGAATCTATAATTTTTGTTTCCTCTGTATAATTGATATTATTTCTCACTTGCCGTGTACATTTAGCATATCATCATTTTAAGATAATTTAGTCGAAATATGTATTTACAGTAACAATAGTATCTGTTGGGTTTAGTGCTGTCACAGTATGAACTGGAGGTGTGTGCTAGCAAAAAATCAACACTAGCTGTGTACTAAGAATACCTGCTATTGCAGAGTGCATCTTAGAGCTGGAAAAGTAGAACAAAGTTGCATTATAAATTAAACCAGTTCATGAGCAGATCTAACCAATGTAATATGCCAGTTAGTGTTCTAAAACAAACACACATCACATAGACTATTATGAACAAGAAAACTCACATATACATTGTCAACTGATGCAAAAGACAACACAAAAACGTTTGGGGTAGCCACCCAGTATATTTGAAAGTTGGTCAAAACAGAACTTATTTGAAAAGAGAAAATGATGGGACTGGAACTGGAAGTTACGTTATCGGTCCCAGGATGGATTTCCTGTAGTTGGTCTGCAGAAGAGAGAAAGCATCAGTGCACTCTGCCACCCCCCCTGGTCTGGCATGGAATTACCCTCTTTCAAGCTCTTTAGCTACCTTTCATGCGCATGTGTGTGACATCCCCCCCCCCCCCCCCCCCTCCCCTCCACCACCCCAGACTCATTGGGTCAGGCATTCCCTTCGAGAGGTCGTGAACCTGAGAAAGAGCATTGCCATTGACGTGGAAAGAACCCCGTCGATGGACAAGTGAAAACTTATATGGCAGGTTCAACTTCTTGTGTAAGGTCCATCCACTGTAAAGGTGCATGATCTGTAACCAATGTGAACTCACGAACCAAGAGATAGTGCCTCAGCTGTGTAATTACCCATTTGATCACCAAGGTTTCCTGTTCTATTGCTGCATTTCTGGTTTCCGGATCCAATAGTTTCTGGCACAGCAACATGACAGGGTGTTCAACACCGTCAACGCTCTGGATCAACATGGCACCGACCTGTGGTCTCACAGTACCCCAGCCCACCATGTAACCTAAACATTTCTTTGGATTAATCTGAAGATCAGCTCCATCTAATGCCTATAATACCGCTCAGACCTGCTGTAGGTGTTCCCTCCATGTGCTGGAATAGATGACCACATCACCCAGATAGGCAGCACTTTAGGAATTATGGGGATGGAGCATTTTATCCATCAGAAACTGAAAGGTTGCGGGTGCCCCATGTAACACAAATGGAAGGGCATGATACTGCCAGTGACCACTAGTCTTCGCAGAGTACATTGAAGGAACCTTCCAGTACCATTTTGTTATTTCAAGTGTGGTCAAGAATTCAGCCTGTCCTAACCACTCATGAAGGTTGTCCATCAGATAGGTGATGAATTATGAGACTTGATTAAGCCGATGGAAGTCACTGCAAAACCTCCAACTCCCTTCAAGCTTAAGGACCAAGACAATAGGGCTGGACCAGGGACGTTGACTTTCCTCTGTAACACCTACTTCCAGCATGCACTTGATCTCTAATTCCACTTCAGCTCTTTTTGACTCAGGAAGTTGATACGGGTATTCTCGAATGATCATCCCGGGTTCTTTCATGATGTGATGTGCAATCAGAGGGGTCCATATGGACTTTTCACTCATTACCACTGGGACAGACAGGATAACAGCTTCCAGCTCCTGATGTGTTTTAGTGGCCAAATTGGGACTGAAGTTAAGTTCTGTTTCGTGAGCAAAGAGTGAATGAGGCTGGATGGAGGAAGGGTCTTGTTCCCTATTCTTCCACGATTTCAGCAGGTTGACATGATATACCCATTCACTCAGTCAACAATTGGGTTGTTTCACCAAATAATCGACAAGCCCTTTGTGCTCCTTAACTTGGAGTGGGAGGTTTTGAACAAGGACCATGACTCAGTCTCCCAGATGGAACTCCCACAGAGCTGTGTCTTTGTCATAATAGTGGACCTCTGCTGCTTGAGCCTTTTCCATGTTACTTTTTAGTGGAGTGGAGGACCTCTTCCTCCCAGCAATTCCTTTAGAATATCTAATATACCCCGGGGTTGCCACCCATATAACAGTTCAAATGGTGAGAACCCCGTAGAGGCTTGGGGGAATTCCCAATAAGCAAAAAGGCTGAGAGGGAGAAGCTGATCCCTGTTCCTCCCATCCTTGATGACCACATTGGGTAGCATCTGTTTGAGGGTCTGGTTAAACTGCTCTACTAGACCATTGGTTTGAGGTTGATATACTGAGGTCTTTAAAAGCTCTGAGGTAAAGGGCGTCCTTTGGTCCGTCAGGACTTCCTTAGGGATGCTAACTCCCACAAAGACCCCTACTAATTCCTGTGTGATGGCTTTAGAAGTAGCTGTGCACAGAGGGACAACTTTGGGATATCAGGTAGCATAATCAACTAGAACTGATATATATTTGTGTCCTCCAGCTGAGGGTCCTTGGGGTCCCACTAAGTTGATCCCAATATATTCAAAGGGGACATCAATAAGGGGAATGAGAAATAGAGGAGCATGGTTCCTTCTAGGAATCTGATGCAATTGACATTCCAGGCAGGACATGCAAACGTGATGAACCACCTCATTAATTCCTGGCCAGTAAAATAGGAGCTTAATACAGTTAAGGGTTTTTTCTGTGCCTAAATGGGCTCCCAGGAGATGGTTGTGTGCTAGTTCACAGACCTTCCGTTGGTAGGACCGTGGGACTATCAGCAGTGATCATACCACCCCCTCATGCTCTGCTACCTGATAAAGAAGGTCATTATTTAGGACAAAGTAAGGGCCCTGTGGCATAGGATGTTGAGTGCAGTGGCCATTAACTAGAACTACTAAATTTTTTGCAAATTTAAGGGAGTCATCATTCCATTGTTCCCTTTTAAAAGAAGCGTGTGTCTGCTTAAACTGGAAGTGCAATATGTTGTCAAAGACAGTGAGAGAGGTTCCATACCAACCTCAATGGGCATGTCTTCATCCCAGGCTGCCGCAGCACCTGGGGATGACAATTTGCCTTGCAATGTCCCGGGAATCGCCACGTAACACTATGTGGCCATGTCTTCTCTCTCAGCTGGCTGAATACATGGCACGGAGGCAGCTTGGGACGTACCTTCTCCATCAATCACTAAGCCCAACAGTTGTTTAGAAGTGGGTGGTGTTAAACTGCTTTTACTATCAGACCACTCTCACCCTAGTATCACTGGAAATGGAGGGTCTCAGAAGACTGTGGCTGTTAATTTTCTTAGCAATCCCTTGTAACAGATGAAGTGTGAGGCCGACCTGTACCGTCAGGTGTCTCCATGGACAAGAATAGGCTCAGGGTTAGGGACACATGCTGTCTGGGTTCGACACAGAGACTGTTCTGTTCTCCCAGAGTGTGAAGCCACCTGATGTCTCTCTATGATCTCCCTGAGACAGATCATATTTTTAAATGGTTGTCCCCAGATATTCAGGTAGTGCATTTAATAGGAAAAAACAGTCAATTTGTTCAACCAGCTGCCAGGCATTATTTATGTCTGCCCTTAGCCAACACACAGTCTTGCCCCATAGTCTGAATGCCTGAGAGTGGGCTGGCCACTCTGGGTCAAATTTTCACCTTAGTAGTTGCCTCGACTGCTGGCCTGGGGCTCCCCCACCTTTCCTCAAAGTTCTCTGCCTATGTTGGGTTGCATTTTGTACTAACACTTGGGACAGAGCTTGCGCCTAGTCCTCCTGAACCGCAACACACTTTTCTTACTCGGCCACTTGGATATGTTAATCTCCCACCTGGACCCTTAAGAGCTCGCGCTCCGATGGGTGGAACTTTAAGGTGTCTCTCAGGTCCTGCTCCTGGGTCATTGTGAAGCCAATTATCCTGCTGACTACACCACTGTCAAATGATGCAAAAAACACCACAATAAGGTTTGGGATAGCCATCCTATACCTGAAAGTTGGTTGGTGAAAAGGCAAAAGTAATAACAATAAGTCTTTACAGACTTGAGTCCAAAACAGAACTGATTTGAAAACACAAAGCAAATTAGATGAAATGATGTTATTAGAACCAGAACCGGAAGTGACATCATTGGGACCAGGACCGGAAGTGATGTCATCAGGTCTTGAACCAGAAGTGACAACATCAAGACCGGAGCTGGGGTTGACACCATCGGGCCCAGGCTGGATTTCCCGTAGTTGGTCTGCAGAAGAGAGAAAGGATCAGTGCACTCTGCCACCCCCTGGTCTGACATGGAATTACCCTCTTTCGAGCCCTTTAGCTGCCTCCCATGCACACTTGTGTGACAACATACACATTGTGGTGGATTGCCGGCTTCTTACTCTGGCCCTTACCCCCAGGCCGCCAGGAGGAGCTCTCCGGACAGCGTGGACGTGCCCCGAGTTCCAGCAGGGCCTCATGGACTATGTAGTTTTTATACGCAGCCCTGCTGGATACCTTGGGGGCCACCAGGCGTCGCTGTAGGGGGGCTTGAGGGCTCTTATGTGCCCTATAACCCGGGAGTACGTCATGGTCATGTGACAGGAAGAAACGACGTGCTCCCGGGTTGAAGAAAAGGAATGTTTACCCTGACCCGGAAGGAATAAGGAACTGTGGACTGTTGGACAGGAACACCTCCGGGTCAGGGTGTATAAAAGGACTGTGGGAAAGCCCAGACACTGAGCTGAGCTGGGAGGTAGGGTGGCGAAGTGTCTGGGCGAGGAGGAAGGAGTTTTGTGAGTAGTTTATTGTGATTTATGAGTAGTGTGGAAAGGAGGGTGCTTGGTGCACTATTTTACAAGAAAATAAAGAAGTCTTGTACTTTCACCTGGTGTCTGGAGTGGTACCTGAGGGTTCAAGAGGTGGAGCAATACCTCCACTGTTACAACATATATGTAGTTTCTACTGCATGTAGGCATTCTTTAAGAATATTGACCAAGATCTAACAACTTCTGAATCAACTGTTACAATATTCTTTGTGAATAACGTTTTGTTAGTTTAAAAAAAATAAATTAATTTGTGCATTATTAGTAAAGTAATTATTACCTTAAAAGTCAGTATACGTTCTTTTCCAAAATGAATACTCTGAACCAAAACTCCCACCATCCATTTCCTCTACATTTATTACCACCTATGAATTTCTCACTATAATCCCATCTCATTCACAACAAAGTTAAATCACACCTCCCTTGCACTCCAGAAATCTTTCCCCAGCCCCAAAAGATTCTTCACATTTTCCATGCAGAATTTAAATAGAGCATTAGCATAAAACACCTAGTATACAGGCACAAAAGCTTTTAGAACAGAAAGTATCTTAACCTCAAACACACACACACACCCACACACACACACACAACACACACAATAGAGCAATAAAAGACAACTTAATTGTTCTTTTATCTGAATGTGCAGGTTTACAAATGTAAATTCTGGATGCCAAGTCACCTCCGGCTGGAATTAAGGTGATATTAAAAATGGATTAGTGAATTTGGGCACAATAATGACATCAAAATCAGAAGCTAAATTCACTGTGAATATGTCTATTATAATGACCACAGAGAAGTACCAGGCTTCAAGACTAACTTGCTCCATCAACTTTTACAAAATTGTGTTTTTAAAGTATTTATCTGTTTTGCCAGTGTAAGCAAAAGTTTAAATATTATGTTTAATCTCTTTTACTGTTGTCTTTATCTCTTTCTTTAAAATCCATACCATGGCTTTTGTGTTTTCAAATATAGTCCTAAATTGCAGCAAAAAAATTGTTAATTAAAAAAGTTTATGTTGTTTATTTTTAGGATGAAAAGCTGTATATTTTGCAGTGTGTCTCCTTTAGCTGAATATTACCTTTTGGAGAAGATCTATGAAAGAAATTCAAGCTCCAAGTCATCTCAACTAGAAAAGCTGGTGTTATAATTGGTTCCCTGGTACTGAAAAGAGTGACATTAAAGAAGCTGAGATCAAACAAGAGCGCATTGAAAGTGCACAACTGAAAACCGTGGACACTATGAAAACTGCAGCTACTAAGACAACATCACAGCCGAGCTTATGTCGAAACATCTGACCTAAGAGTAAAGGCAGAATGAGTCAGCTCAAAAAGGATGCCCTGAAGATACACTAGAGTTTCCACAAGAAAATAAGTAAAATGAACAACCAAAAACAGCTTTCAAATGAGCTACTCGGTGTTGATTAGGGACAGGAGACCAGAAGCTAAGAGTCAAACACCCTCAGCATATATAAAATTGAAAATCAATGCTAGCAGTTTTTCAGTTTGAAATATTATGGCAAGTTATACAAAAGAAGCCAAAAGAGTATAAAGCTGATCAAGAGGAGAAGATATTGCACAAAGCATTAGAAGGCTTCACAAGACCAGACATTTGCAGAGCAGGTTGGGAAAAAAAATTCTTGTGCACAGTTATAGCATAAGCCTTGACCATACCATGATGCCAGAAGCATGGCAACAATGTGTGATTTAGTGTTTAATTACAAATATCACAATTGGAAGCCAACCTTTAAAACTTAAGCCATAGCATTAGTATTGTACAGCTTGCTATATTACATACCTTGTAATTCAAAGTGGGTTTTATGAAAATATCACTATAGGGAGTAAAAATAAGCATTTGGTCATAAAAAGGAATTGTACTGTATTATTGCTTTTTGCTATAACAATAATCTTCACAGTACAATAAATCTCATTAGAGAATTTTGCCATGCCCAAATCTAAACAGCTGTAAACTCATAGCTTTTTTTGCCAGAAGTGTGAAAAGAGCTGCTTCTGCTCTGTTAAAAAGCAGACTTCACCTGTCACATACTGCAAAGCGTGATCCAGACTGTTTCCTGTTAAGATTGTAATGAATCCTTGACCATTAACAGATGTCTGCTCAACAACTGGAAACGAATCCTGGACTGCCTGTTACAAGAGACAGCTAGAATGCCTTGCTGAATCAGTCTCTGGGGGACCTCAGACAATTTCCACTTTTGAAGGCTGATATAAAAGCTCGTTCAAAAGTACAAGATTTCTTAACCTGAGATTTAGAAATGTCACAGCAACCAAAGGCATACATAAATTCAGCACACCACTAGCTTTGCCTCTAATCAGGTAATTGTAATTCTGTCCTTGTTGCCTTAGTAATAAATCTTTGAAGTAAAGATGATTTTTAAGGTCATATAAAGAGGCAGTTGTCTTGAATTTAATTCTGACACCAGTGACCCAAACATATCATATCCTGCACTGTCACTTGAACTGGAACCCTACCCTCAACTCCATGTATAACCTCAATTTGCAATAGGATCAGTTCAGAGAAAGTAAGACAAGAAAAAATTGTTATTGCTGCCTAGGTGGCTGCATTACATACTTTTACCAATGTAAGAGACTTGGATATCCCATGTGTTATGACACACCACATTTAATATGATAACAAATAATTTACTAGACTAAGAAATTATTATACAATATAAGAAAAGTGCATCTGATTAACATGCAAATAAATATCCTGGAATAACGTAATAACTCATTTGTCCAGCTGCACCTGGATTGCTAACTGCTACTGCACAATCAAATCTTTTAGTAATCATTTATTTGATACATTTATTTTTTTGCTGATGGTGTCAGTATAAGTTTAAATAATTTAGCATTTTCATGTTATTCACAAGAAGCAGCAATAGCAGACGTAGCAATATGAAGGGCCAAACAGTCCATAAAGCATATATTTTTGTGCATAATCTATACGTTTACATGTGAACACTATTGGTTTATGAATATTTACTATCGGTTTGTGTGCATAATTAATTGGTTTGCATGTGTACAATTCTGGTTTCATTCATATGAACTATATTGGTTCGTGTCCGTATATTATCAGAACTATATCCATTTGTATATACATACCACTGGCTTGCATATGAACTATATTGATTTGTATGCGTATATCACACGAACCAATACATTTCATATTAATCAAACCAGTATTGCACACACACAAACGAATTAAGTATGCACGCAAACCAATAGTAAATACTCGTAAACCAATAGTGTTCACATGTAAACCAATTGATTATGCATAAAAATATATGATTTATGGCCTGTTTGGCTCCTCATATAGCAAAGTCCTTCTTTATCTTTCTTTACTTTTTCTCATCTGTCAATGCTGTCTACAATAAAGGAGTCAATTGTAGGTTACATAAACTTGAATTGTAACTAAAATTAATGGCATAGGGCGAAGAGAAAGTGTGACAAGCACAGTTCTGTTTTGCTGGACTATCTCTGAACACACAGTCCTAGTGCCTCATAAACTGTCTGCTATTAGTTAGATACTCCATGACATAGAACAGTGTGAGATCACTACCTCTGTTGCTTTCAGTTTATTATCCAATCAGAAAGGCTTAAAAGTCGTAGAGATACTTAAGAAATCAGACCTTGACCTAATACCTCTCTGGAATGGACAAGGGGTCTACCTTCAGTTTAACCTTTATTTTTTGATTCAGGCCAGGACAGTGTGGGGACACTGTCCTGACCACTCCTTTTGAATACCAGTTTCCTTTAGCCCCTCGTAGGTCTGATTGTTGCTAAGTAACATATGATATGCAGCAGTCACGTAATGAGGAGGGGAAATAAAAACTGAAAAGCTCACAGGAACCATGTGGTTAAGTATTGTGTTGTGTTTACCTGAGTAATAGCCATCATCTGACTTTCACTAGTCTCAAGTACTTTTTTGGTCCTTCTGTGCTTTTTGACTTTAGATTTAATATTGTATTTTGGTTTTTGTCTAGTATTCTCTTGCTAGCTTTTTTATGACCCTCTTCCTGAATTTTGAATTTCCTTTGCTTCATTAATCATTTGCATTTTTTGCATTTATTTAAGCTTTTGTCTGAACCTCTCACTGCTTTTTTGAAAATTCTATTTGGTATTTAGACATAACCTTAAAATGACTTCAGTTAATCACCATGTCATGTATGTGTTTAAGTTGGTTCAACTGAATCAGCTTTCCACTCAGAGTTCACTCAACCTACACTCTTAAAAATAAAGGCACCACAGTGGTTCTTCAGAGTAATGCCATAGGGGAACCACTTATGGTTCCCAAAAGACCCATCCACATGAAGGTTCTAGAAAGAACTTTAATTTATTTAGATCTGTAACTTGATCCATACAGTGAATAACCATGAACAGATGGTAACATATTTGTGTAGTACCATTGGCTTATGAATTTTAAAGAACTCTCACTGCATATGTCCAGTAATATTTTAAGTCCAGGTTTTCTTAATCTGTTACTGTCCTGTAGAACATCATATATTATAGATTTTGTTTTTGTTCTACAAATTAGGAAGGTTTTCAAAGCACAAAGAACCAACTTCATGTGCAAAACACCATCCCAGAATGAAATGGTGCCTTATCAAGCAATGAAGCTATGAGGTACCACACAACCCAGTAAAGAACCATAAAGTGCCTTTAAAGAACCATTATTTTTAAGAGTTTATAGTGCCCTATTGAAAAATATGTTGTAGTATGGCCCAAAAGCTTAGATTTTCCATCAAGAGGTCTAATAATGAGTGGCAGTGCTTTAAGTGTTTATTTAGAAATGCTCCTAATGCCACCAGCAATTCAGCAGCAATGTTTCATCTCTAAGATGGGAGGGACCATTTCAGAAAAAATTATGACAGTTTGGTAAACAAATTTTCACAGGTTATTATTCCTGGCATTAAGGTGTAACACGTTAATTGTGATTAACCTCCTTAGTGTTAGACCCGAGCATTACTTGGGGTGTAAAAAGAGTTAAAAGTGTTAGTACTAAGTGTCACTAGGGCAACTGTATAGATGTGCCTCATGTAAGCGTTAGACCCGAGGATTACTCGGGCTGTAAAAGTGCCAACAAAGTTAGTTAAAAAACTATATATAAATTATATAGGCATGTCTTGCGTAAATGACAGGCCCAAGTGTTACCCAAGCAAAGGTGCAGATACATCTTCTAAAGACTCATAATGGAGTCTCGTAAGAAAATTTTTCAGCAGCCCAGGTACTGCACGCTATTGATAGTGATATGAGCAGTGATGATGAAGTGAATCTGTCTTCAGGCAGTGAAACTGAAACGTACAGTGAAATCGAAAGTTATTCTGATGAATCTAAAAGTGATGCTTGTGTCAATTGCACTTGTGCAATGTGCTGCTCAAAAGCTGATCAGTTTGGAAACAAAACCTGCAAGGAATCATACTGCTATTGTCCTGAATGTGACATTAGATTGTGTATTTCACCATGCATCAAAATATACCACACAAACAACACATTTTGACAGTATTAGCATTATTTTTATTATTATTACTCATTATTATTATTAGTATCATTATACTTTCTACATTTCTGACATAGTAATTTTTGTGTTTTGCATGTTTTAAAATAGACAAATCAGATTTAATAAATATGTAATTTTTTGAGAATGCAACACTTTTTACATGTTTTTCAAGCAAAAATGTAATTCCTTGATCTTCTCTCCATATATTTACAATAAACATTTCCTGTACAAATTTAGCATCTCAGATATCATCCACACATCCCCTAATTTACCCTTAAACAGTGCACTTTCTCACAGTTGTTGCTAGTATGCAGAAGTGAAAAGCTAAGCTGTTATGCAGCTTGCCTGTTCTTTCATTCACAATATCAGAGCAAAACCATACCCATTACATTCTGAACTGGGTAACATGTATCTACAGAACATCAGAAGATTAGTTGATCAGAACAGGCCATTTAGCCCAATAGAACTTGTCAAACATATTCACTTGTTTCTCTAAAATGACACTGAGTCAAACTTTGACGGTCCCTAAAGTACTACTATCTACTGCACTACTTGATAACTTATTCCATGCTGTATATCTAGAGCACATGTGCCTGAAGAAAAACTTTGCAACATTTCTGCAATGTTATCCTTATTGAGTTTCAATCCATATCTCCATTTTCTTGCTGAAGAATATACAGTATTTTAAAGTGACAGCTTATATTTAATTTACCAATTTCCTTCATAATTAGTTTGTAGTTTCTGCTCCAGTATAAATGTGAATCCTGTAAATTACTGTGTAAAACACACATTTGATGAAAAGAAGCTGCATGCATGCATACATGCTACAGGCTTTAATATTAGTGCAAGTGAAAATAATTACCACAATAAGTGAATGTGCAGCATTTTATAACTCTAATAATATAAGATTAGAAAATTAGTTTTTCAGAAATTCACAGATACTGTAGAGGAGAATTTCCAGCAAGAGGCAAGGGTTAATTTAGCAAAGTTTGTACCTAAAGAGTGTAGGCTCTTCTGGAAAGAGAAAAGAGAGAGATTGGAAAAATCCAGAAGAAAAACAAACTGAGGAGAGAGAAAGGGATTTTTAGTGTAAAGAACAAATAAAAAACAAATATAGTACTCCAGACAGCCAAAACTCAGCAGCATTCCTAAAACATGTGTAGTAAGGTACCTAGAAATTTGGAAGAACAGAAAAAACACAGAGGATCATCAGAAATGCCAATAGCAAAATGTTGGAAATTAAAAACAATCAGTGCACAAAATAAAATTGGGCATGCTGGTAATTGGGATTCTTCAATACTAAAGCAATATTCTGAAAAATTGGGGCTGTCAAGAGGCAGGGCCTGGGCTATACAAAAATAAATTGTATTGTAAAAATCCCATCCCTGTCAAGAACAGTGAAAGAGGGAAGATCTCCCTTATAAACCAACTGAATTGGCAATGGCTTAAGAGCAGCTTTACACAAGGCCACACACAATGTTGCCCACATAAATTAAACTCTGGTTCTCTTCTTTCTGATCATTGTCTTGACATTGTAAAATAATTTGTGATGCTTGTGGGAATTTATACAGGCACTGGAGGTGATGGCTAAGTTTTGAAGACCCTACTTGATAAGGCTTTCCAGCTGACAAAGTCTGGTTTTTCAGGTTGTCATTACAAATGAAAGAAACAGTGATGTGTACAGAATTCTATTGGTAATTTTTAAAGACTGCTGTTAATACAGGGGGAAGAGAGGAATCAAGACCAGAATCAAAAAGGAGGAAGCTATCGGTGCTGAAAGAAAAATGAAGGCAAATTTCACTCTGGGAAGTATTATGTTTGGGGTAGCCACCTTGAATGTAACACACAAATGGATGGACACCTGTTGGAGAAGAGAACTACGTTCCCATATAAGGTTTATTTTATTAAAAGGTGGATTTCTAAGGTGATATGGGCTTGTTTTCTGTGTATGGGATAGTGTTGTTCTGACTACACATATCTTCTGTTGAATATCTGGTGTGGAGTCAACCAGTTTGGGACTGTTATGTCACAAAATGAAATAAACCAGGACATTCACTTACTACATCATCAGACTGCACTTAATCATCCCATTGTTTTTCAGATATTTGCATCAATATCTGTGTCTATATACAGTATGTTCTGTGTGAGAGGAGGTATTGATAACTTACACAAAAGGGCACCACTGGGGACAGATGTCACCATTAGTACACAACATTATTTTGTTGTATATGTTTATATTAGTGTACACATTTAGAAAAGTATTGTAGAAGTTTAGCAAAGTAACTACTGCAGTAATAATCATACGTAGTTACACAGAAACACTTTATAGATGCAATAATGCCTGGCCAAAATATTTTTTAAAATCCAGTAACTGTGTGAAAGTGAAACACTTTTCAGTATTTTCTTGACAAAATGAAGTGTAGGAATTATGACTGACTATCAGAACCAAAACACAAAAAAATAGCTAAATTCTAATGCTAATCATCTTTTTTAGTGAGATACTGCACATGGTGTACATACTTTTTATGAATATTTGACCATTTATCCATTTTATAGCTCATAAACTTGTGGAAAATTAAAGCCTGCTCAGACAGTATAATGTGCAGAGCAAGATGGAAACCGTGATGGGATGCTAGTTCATATAAAAATACATAAAAATAATGTTAGAGATGGAACATTTGGCTACTGAGTTTTCATCAGTTTTATGTGTGTGTCTTTGTTTGTTGTAAGAACCTTCTCTGTAGCAAAATAATGAACCAAAGGCTATGAAGATCAAGAGAGAGAGAATTTAAAAACCTAGAATTTAAAAGTGAGCATAGAAAGAGGGTATTTGTGATAACATTTCCTTCACATTTACTTCTTAATCACTTACCATCTATCCATCCATTATCCAACCTGCTATATCCTAACTACAGGGTCAAGGGGGTCTGCTGGAGCCAATCCCAGCCAACACAGGGTGCAAGGCAGGAAACAAACCCCGGGCAGGGCGCCAGCCCACCGCAGTTAGTCACTATCATTCTTTTCTTTTTTTTATTTGCGCTACAGAGAGCCCCTAGGATGTGCTCCCATTTATGGGAGACTTATTTATCTGGACAGAAAGATGCACAAACCCTATCTGTCTGACCAGCAAATGTGATGCGTTTTCCCCGCCTGATGCCTAAAGAGTTTTGTTTGGTTGTTTGTTTTTTGTTATACAGGTTGTAAATACTCAAACAGCTTTTCTGGACTGCAGCACAGGTTTTCTCCGACAGCTTTTTTAATTCTATCTGTCCTGTATTGTCTTCTGGTACAGTGGAATGTGAGCAGCAGCAAAGACAATGATAAAAAATGGTTGAGCACATGTGTATATTTTTGAGAATACTGAAGTATTGTTATCCAAAACAAAATCCGAAGGTCTAATTCTTCAGCAAAGTCAAAAGAAGAATTGACAGTGATTGTTACCATTATTAAAAATATCACCAGAACCAAAAACATTAAGATCATGAATCAAATTAAGAAGTGGGAACCTATGAGTCATAAAATTAAAAATCTCTAACACTATGAGCTCAAGACTAACACAAAGTTTAAATCAATAATCTTGGACTGATTGTTGGAGTTTTGAGCCAAGTTTTATAGTGGATTGTGACATGATGTGTAGTGGCTCTTGGGGGGGGGGGGGGGCGGGGGGGGGCGGGGGGGCATTTTTTCAACAATTGTGCAGTGTAACCCAACACTTTATCAACAAAATGCTAAAATGACAGTGTGATGCAATTGAAGTTAAATAATAAAAATATGAATATTTTTCTCAAAGTAAAGAGAAAATGAAAAAATATGATAGTTTTCTTTGAAAATACAGACTAAACAATATTCGAATGAAGTAAACAGAAATGAATCTTGAAAAAAAAAGATGTTTTCAACAACATGGAATCTGCAACTTTTAAGGAAATACAGCATCTAATAATCTTAGGTTCCAGTAGAGCAGGTAGGCCAGTGGCAATCCTCAATGGGGAATCAATGTTCACTAGTCAAATTGCAGGCATAATCTTGTGGAAAGTGTGGTTCTGTCAGAACCTACACTCATTGTATTCTGAATACCTCAGTGTAATAGAAGCAAAAATAACAACCAGAGATGTGAACAAGCTATGCTGTAAGGGAAGTGGTATAAACACCTGACTTACAGACGAAAAAATGTGTGTCTGAATCAGAAAAGGCTGGACACAACTGTAAACAAACTAATCAAGAAAAACCAGAATTGCAGTTCAGCTTGTTAAACCACAGATGTTAGTGAGGCCAGTGAGGTGACCGCAGTTCTCCTGATACGGAATTAGTAACATCAAGTTACGTGGCAAAATTAGTTTAGTCTCCTACACTTGCATGTAAGCAAAAATATGGAGAGGAGAAATGGAGACTAGAATTGCTTGACAATACAACAGCAATGGATAATAGTGCTCAACAGGTTTCTTCCCAATAAGTCCACAGTGTACCACAAACACTGTTGTTAGGCAAAGGATTTATAGATCACTGGTGAAGATATCAATGGAAAAAGCTCTGACCTCATCCTCCTTTTATCTCCTTAATTACCATAAAGCCAGCCATATTGTGTAAATAGAGAACCTAAGCAAAAATATATGCTAAAAGAAACAAGCTAAGTAAACTGAATGTCCTACTATTGGACTGAAAATAGAATTTGTAAATAAAAACATAGCACAAGAAAAATCTATTACTGAATCCTGCTCAGAAGATCATTAAAAAGAGCAAAGCACAGGGCAAGGGCAAAAGATAAAAAAACACACCTATTAGGATTGCAATTAAATTGCTGTCGCACCCCACAAGTCCCTTGGAGAGGAGAGGAAAGAAATCAACTATTAAACAATGTTTAACATTAAAAGCTTGAATGAAGGAATTGTCCAATAGTAGTATTGAAGAAAGTAGGAAACAGACATGACTAAGCTGCTCAAAAGTTACTTTAAAACAAAAAACAATATTTCTAGGTGGAAGATACTTTTTTTTGTCAAGATGCCTCAGACTTGAAGATTTTGCCTTAGCATACCAAGTTGAAACAGGTTCCACTGTAGCTGATTTTTAACACCCTGAAATGTTCCTATGGTCAATTACAAGTTGACTCTATAGTGATATGGGAGAATTCTTCAGAAAACTCAGACTTAATTAATTATTCCACAAGAAAGAAAATGGTGACACATAGGAACCAACAACAAGCAGTTACAACAACTCCACTAATAAATCTACATGGACACCAGAAGCTGGCAGAATCTCCACCCTGGGCAATTTCATAGACTGCTTCCGACAGAGAGTCAAAACAGGGATCCTAAACAGGCAGCAAAATCAGACAGAAAAAATGACTATTGATGAGCGGAGAGCCATACGTGCATTAAGGGACAATACAGAAATCATTATCAAACCAGCAGACAAAGGGGTGTTTTAGTTATCATGAATACATCTGACTATATACAGGAGGCACAAAGACTATTGTCCAGTACTATGCATTATTACAAACTACATGAAGACTCCACAGATCTATACAAGAGGGAACTAAAAAAGATAGTAAGTAGGAATCATATAATCAGTTTATTTCCCGATAACCCCAAAATGGGTTACTTCTACATGCTTCCTAAGATCCACAAAGAAGGAAAGCCAGGAAGGCCTATAATCCCAGGAATTGGTTCCCTTACAGAAAATGTTTCAGGATAGGGGGAGCACATCCTGAAATGCCTCACCTGCCATCACCTGCGTGATTATGCGGCGTATACTACGCCGCGGGTTGGTATGCAGCATGTAAAACAGTTTGTTTGTCGTGGATAATTTGCCTTTTACTATTACACGAAGACAATTTCCTGTTAATACTTCGTTACATTGATATAGCAGTGTTCTCAGTATTCAAAGCGCTATCCACACAGGGAGGAACCGGGAAGCGAAACCACAATCTTCCACAGTCTCCTTACTGCAAAGCAGCAGCACTACTACAGCGCCACAAGGCAGTTAAAGAATACACCGGGCTCGATTTTCTTATCACTTCTGTTTACAGAGATCGGGTCGTAGATAGCATTGTTGCAATGTTACTTTTCTTGGTGGCTTATTACATTACGGATGTTTCACATGTTCATTTTTTCCCCTGTGCTTAAAAGACATTAAAAAAGTGTTACTCAACTGTGAATCCGGAACCTCACAGTATGCAAGCTATATTAAGCGTCAACAACGAAGACCCGCTACACCTTAAACTACAGGTACTGACAACTGTGTCGTTCAGGAAGTGTTCACCCATCAATACATAATTATGCGGCATATGATACGCCGCGGGTTGGCTAGTGGCATATAAATCATCAAGCTTCACAACCTGGATGACTTTTTATTCAGACTCAAATATTCTTATTAAAATGAGGCTCACCTTCCATTTGAAGCAGTTGCCTATAGTAGATTCCCATCTTACAATGAAATATAAAGATACTTAAATCACGAGACACTGCATATTGGGAAAAATCAAGAATCATGAAATGTCTATTGATAGCCCCTTTCATTGACACTGAAGTACAGTAAAATGTGGTTTTGATATACCCATTAACATTTACAGTATGTACATACATCAGTAATGTTATTTTGCAGATGCCATCAACACATAGCACCTTTCACAAGTCCAGTACAATCAGAGACAGACAGAACAGAGCATTGTTTCATCAAAATCAGTTAGCCAGACTATCTTTGCAAGAGAACATATGTGCAGTGGTTAAAACATAGAGCACAGGAGGTGCGAAGCTCCGTCTCTCTCAATCTTGCTCCATTGACCACCAAAGCAAGTGAAACAGAATGAAAATATGAGAAGTGCAACTTTCCTAATCATGTCCAATCAATTGAACTATCTTCAGACAAGGTGAAAAAATGTCAATAGAATGGCATGCACATTATCCAAAGTGTTACAGCAAAAGGGTCTTAATGCATGTGTCAATATGACATTTCAGTTTTTAATTCATATTAAATGCACCAAAAAGTGCATAAACCATTTTTTATGGAAAGGATGGAATTTATAACAATCTACCTGTACTACAGCATCTCCATGGAATTTGTAACCATTATGGAATGGCTACAGAAATGAAAAACAGTGATCCCGGTGCCACTCACAGCACTCTGGTAATGGATGAAATTGTTCATGCAATGGGGAGCACTCTGGTGTCCCCTTGCCCCAACCAGTGGCACTGACACTGATCCTGTGCCTAGTAATGCATTTTTTTTTACATCATTCTATTTCAAACTAAAAGGGAAATATTTTTTTTCTTTTTCATCAGCTTTTCCATTTTTACATGAAAATTCTAAATAGCATTAATGTGGGAAACTTTCTTATCAAAATTCATTCCAGTAGGGATGCCACATTATATGGAATATTATGGGCATAAAGTGGTTGGGAGAAGAAGCCTGTTTACATATGCCAATTCCACATAATTTGGGATTTATAAAGCTGAACCTACACAAGACATGTTCATTGGTGGTGTTTCGTAAATGAGAATATTTTTGGATGTACACACTTTGCATTTTGTGCAAATGTATGCATAAATTGTAAACTCTCTCTGTTTTATATAAGAGGCTCCTGGATAGGGAGACATATTGTTTGTGACAACATTAATTGCATCACTGAAGAATGTGGTTCAGCCTCAGGATTTAATTTTTAAATGTGACTGTGTGACTATGTGAAAAACAACAGACTCAATTATTTACCTTACAGAGAAAGGGATTTATTTGTAATTCTGCTTGCAGAACTAAGACACTCAGACAAAACTTGATGTATGCCTAATGTTTGTTTCTTAATCTCAACTACAAGAAGTTTATAGTTTTCTTCTAACTAAGCTCACAATCACAAGTTCACATCATGTGATCACATAATTCTATCAAAGTTCAGTTACAACAGGCCCTCTTTAATGAAGCAAGTACATTCCTGCTGAATTGTTGAACATCATCTGTCCCAGAGAGCTGCAGCTTCTTATCTATTATCAACTGCCATTTCAGAGGTCAATATTGTTAATGCTGCCTGCTATTTAGCTTAGCTTAATAGAGAAAATTATTTTAACAGATAAATACAGTGATATGAAAATTAACAATTCAAGATTTATACTGAAATTAAGATTATACTTTTTAACACTCCCCCATTCCATCCACATTGAAAACCTCCACATATGAAAACAGAAATGAAAGTCTATGGGGAATGCCGCATATGCCTCAAGTGTAGCTGAAGAATAGAGAATTGAGAGAAATTGCGAACTTGATTAGGCAAAAAAGTACTATGAGAATAACAATAATTCCCATAATGAACACAGTTTCTTGATCCACCCAGGCAAACAAGTCATCCAGTTTGTCACTAGTAGTCATCTGATTCCTCAGAAGATAAACATGTGTACACAACCCCCATGTAAATGTGAGAATGTGCTGTTTTGGAGTTTCCCTACAGCAGTGGAGGTGGAAGAAAAGTTCCTCATAAAACAGTATTCAGGCTGCACACCTTTAGAAGTAAAGAAGTAAAGTGGTTTAGTGTCATTTTCAAATCCATCTGAAAACATTAGTCTTGGAAAGGTCCACAGTCAAAATGAGAGAATAACCCAGTTCAGCTTTGCTTCTGCAAGTTAAATTTGTCTCTCTGGTATGGTTTGAGAGAAGATGATGTCAGGTGTCATTAGAATTTTATCATCTGCTTTAGCATAGCAGAATTCTTCATTTATTCACTGGCTCACCAGAGTTACGGGAGAGCATCTTGATTACTCTCAGGTGGACCGAGATCACTGGTGACACCATAGTAGATTGGTTCTATTAAATAACTGAACAGAGTCAGCGGACCCATGAGTGTTTCTGGATGTAGTGATATTAGCTAAAGAGGAATGCCATGTATAATGGAATGAGGAAATGCAGAGCAGACATAGCAGAGTGAAACATGGAAGGTGTTAATGCTATGTATCCCATGCTCATGCAGGTGGGCTTCAGGTGGCAAGACTTGGAGCAGATGTGGCAGTGAGAATGGTGTAAATTTTCCATATAACAACAACAGCAACATTTATTTATATAGTACATTTTCACAAAGACAATGTAGCTCAACGTGCTTTACAAGACAATAAAAAGAAAGTAAAATGAAACGAAAAACAAATAAGATTAGGCATACTATTAAAGAATACATAACAATGGCAAAGGGAAAGGAAAGAAAAAAATACAAAAAACTCTGCTTTGGCTGGAGAAAAAAAAAATCTGCAGGGGTTCCAAGGATAAAAGACCGCCCAGTCCCCACTGGGCCTTCTACCTAACATAAAAGTTTGTAAATCAATCCCCTTTGTTTTAATTTTGGTTGTATCTTCCATTGCCTTTGTAGGGAGACTAAAGTATCTATCTATCTATCTATCTATCTATCTATCTATCTATCTATCTATCTATCTATCTATCTATCTATCTATCTATCTATCTATCTATCTATCTATCTATCTATCTATCTATGCAGCCTAAATATAAGGCTCTCGCTAAAAAGTAGTTCTTTTTCCATTATGCTAACTACTTTGTGATTATTGATTGATTATTTTAAAATATCTCAGATTAACAGCATTGCTCTGATGTTAAAGTATGTCTCAGAGCAAACCTCGTCTTGCTGTTAAGGCCCCAGGCCATTAGGAATTTTATCTAAAGGCTTACTTGATCAGTGGACTGTGTCACTTCTCCTTCGGCCTGGATCATTTCAGGAAGGTGTGTCTTCTTTCTTCCCTCTTTTCCCAGAAGCAGCTACATCTCGATGGTGGAACTCAAAGCCCTTGCAATAGACAGAGGTTTAAATTTAATTCAGTATACAACTTTATTAAACTCCTCCAGAGATTAAACTTTTTCCCAACAGTGTGATTCATAGACTCAATCAATTCTCTTTCGTATTTTCTGATTTGTGCTGAAAGGAAATCATCTGCTGATAAAAGACTTAAGAATTTTCTCATTAGTAAACAAAATTGCAATATTTCATTTTTAATCAGTTTTAATTGATATCAAAAACAAATAATAAGGCAACAACAAAAAAAAAAATATATATATATATAGATTTTGAAGAGATTCCCCCACCAGCACCCACCCAAACCTCACCACACTTCAAAGCTATTTAAGAAGTGGATTAAATTGGAAATGGTGGAACATGCAGGTCACTGACAGGTCCCTGAAGCCCACATGCCCGGCTGAGGAAATGAATCTAACAGAGTACTGTCAAATTTGAAATCAGGGGTTTGCTGTCAGCCATGACTTAATCAGGGACATAGTGTTTTCCCATTTACTAATGGTATGTGCAGGCTGACAGTTCTAATAAAGCAAGGTTGTAAAAAGAGGACTTCCAGACCAAGAAGGTGACAGGTTTGGGATTCTTCCATTGAGAAACTATTAGACTTTTGGCTGATGTTGTGGCCAATGAGATAATGTGCTGGTAGTGAAGAGAATTAGAGAGTGACTAGAGACATCTGACAGAAGTAGAGTGGAAGTAGAGCAAGGAACAGAAATAGATAAAATGGAGGAGAGAGCCATAGCAATTGAAACCAAAAGAACAGCAACAGTGGGACATTCCCAGAACATTTGGAGAAAGGTGCCCTGTACCTTAAGAGAATCAGGGGCTAAGCCCATCAGGAAACGTTTTTTAGGGTAATAAGATTGCAATATTTCATCAAAAGTGCTTGAAGATCCCACAGGAGAGAGGAGAGAGCACCATGTCTGGCATCCATTGTCCCATTAGTAATTAATGAGGTATTAGGCCTAAAGTTTAGTTTTGTTGGGGGTACCCCTTACAGTCTAATTCTGCCCATTAGAATAGATGGCTATTTTAATTCCATTTTCTATGTATATCTTAGCTGATTATTTTTAAGGACATAGCAGACAAAGTTTTCAAGATGCAATCCTCAAAGTATTCTGTTTGAAAAATGAGTCTGTTTATCGCCTGATTATTTCAATACAATGTCATTTTCACCTCTTTTTCAAGTTTGCTAATAAAGTCACAGTTCATAAACATTGACAAATGTGAAATAAAGAGCTATAGTTAAAAATCTCAATTTTAATAGTTCATTAACCAAGGGAGAATGGTTGGGGGTTAAAGTGTGTTGGTCAGGGAAAAGACTGAAAACAGTTCCATTAATGTAACAATTTCATGACAGCCAAATGCCATAGCACACCTACAGATGACACAAAAAGATCAAGATTCATAAGTCAAAGAAAGAAAAGAAGGCAGAATAACATAACGATTATCAGTCAGAGAGCCATGTACTTAGGGGGTCTATTACTCTAAATAAACAGAGTATCAAATAAACAAATATATTTGTTTATTCACCCTATATTTATTGCACTCTTTAAAGATAAGGAGCAGCCAGTGTACCCAGACAGCCTAGCAGCATGGAATCTAAGAATTAATAAAAGGTAATGTAGCACCAATGTCCTCCAGAGTACAAAATACATTTTGCAAATAGGAGGCAAAGAAGATTTACTGGACAAGTAGATTTCTATTTAGTGCATGACCAAAAAAAAAATGAATTAACAAAAACATTCAGGCTTCACATTCCCATTTATAGTTCTCGAGTATAAAATAATTGTTCAGGAATGTGCACATTTTTCCCTTATATGTTTATTCTCTGAATTTAGATAGATAGATAGATAGATAGATAGATAGATAGATAGATAGATAGATAGATAGATAGATAGATAGATAGATAGATAGATAGATACTTTATTAATCCCAAGGGGAAATTCACAATTTAAAGAATTTAAACCATTTGCAAAACTGGTAGATCTTTCAATATGTCTGAAGCTAACAAGCAATTCATTAAAAAAATAGAAAAAAAAAAAATTAAAAATACACACATTTCTCTTGACATACTCTAAAGGAAGAACGAAAACAAATCAAAGTAATGTCTTATACTGTATATATGAGGCAGAGTCAAGCTAAAGTTAGAAAATGGGATTTATTAGAAAATGGAACAAACTTTAACAAAACTGATAATTTAATGGAAAAGGTTTTGTCTTGTCCACACAGCCACGTGTGCACCTGAGTTATTGTCAAACACTACATACTGAGGGGTACTACAGTCACTAGTGCAAGTTACTGTGACTTGCCTCCTTATTCTCCAGATTTAACACAGTGTGATATTCACCTTTTTGGAATGCTAAAAAAACATCTGGGTGGTTGTCGATTCAAGACAGATGATGACGTGAAGAAAGCGGTGCATGAATGGTTGTGAGGACAAGACAAAACCTTATATTCTGCTAGAATCCAGGCACTTCCAGGCAGGTGGCATAAGTTCACTGAGAAGGGTGGAGACTACTTTGAGAAATGACAGAACTTGACAAGAGATCTAAGAGAAGACACTTTAAGTTTATAAATATTTATTTTTAAAAGAAACATGGAAACATTTTCATTTTATCAAATAGTACATATTTTCAAACCCAGTCATAATACAGGTTGACATTCAAAAATCCGGCCATCGATAATCCGGTTCCTTCAGATTTCCAGAATGGATTTCGGAGCGCATTTTCAAAGTTATCGCATTAGCACTCCACTGTTTTCTGGAGGCGCCGTTTATGTTTTGATGGTGCTGTAGTCGATAATCACTTGTTGGGTCTTGCTTGCACCTGCTAACAGGCATTCCTGCTCATTCCTTCTCATTTTATCATTTATTTGCTGGTGTATAGCCCCATTATGGATTCAGCAAAGAAAACAGGTGGCGTAAAACGTAAACATCGTGCGTTGTCGATCACAGAGAAAGTGGAAGTGCTAAAAAATGTTGATAGCGGCGTGTCTGTGCGAACCATTTGTGAAACATACGACATTGGCTCTTCAACAGTGTATGCTATTCAAAAACAGAAAGAAAAAATGTTCTTTTCTGACAGTGGATCAAAAAAGCAAATGTTTGTAAGGAAGTCAATGACAGATGGAAAAAGTTCGGAACTGGACCAAATTCTCATAACCTGGTTTAATCTTCGTGAAAGTGAAGGTGTGGAAATTTCTGGTGATTTATTAGAGGAACAAGCCAAAGTGCTTCATGAAGAGCTGGGATTGCAACACAAGTGTGAATATTCAGAAGGTTGGCTGCATCGTTTCAAGTCGCAACATGGCTTAAAGTTTCGTGCGTGTGTGGGGAAAAACGTTCAGCAGAGAAAGATGCGGCTAGTGCATATGTGGATGAATTTGCAAAGTTAGTTAGTGATGAACATTTAAGTCCTGAACAAGTGCACAATTCTGACGAGACTGCCTTGTTTTGGAGATGTACGCCAAAAACAACTCTTAACAACTGAGGATGCAGAATCGCCATCGGGCTTTACAGGTAATGTGCTGCTCTAATGCTGTGGGTACCCATAGACGTACGTTGCTCGTTATCGGGAAAAGTTTATATCTGAGGGCCTTCAAGAGTATGACATAGTTCCCTGTCCATTACCGTGCCAACAAGAAGGGGGGGGGGGGGGGGGGGGGGTTAACCACTGATATTACATTGGATTGGTTTAAAAAATGTTTTGTTCCTGAGGCTAGGGCTAGCTAAAATTCTGTAGATCTGTTTTATTTAGTTGGTGAACATTAGAATTTCATTTGCTTTTCATTTAGTGTTTAATTTTGTTTCTTTAAAGGACTGTACATGTAGTCATTTTCTGTTAAATATATATATATATATATATATATATATATATATATATATATATATATATATATATATAAACCATCCAAAATCCGGAATTTTCGAAAATCCGGCACTCCTCAGGTATGGAGGTTGCCGGATTTTTGAATATCAACCTGATTACAAATCTATATATTTAAAAGTCAGTATGTGTGTGTGTGTGTGTGTGTGTGTGTGTGTGTGTGTGCCTGTGTGCGTGCGTGTGCGTGTGTGTGTGCGTGTGTGTGTGTTTGTATGTTCGAGCATCACTTCCGAACGGCTGGAGCGATTATCATGAAACTTGGTACACATGTTTCTCATTGGGCAACTAAAAATACTGTAGGGTGAAATCAACCCTAACCCACCCCCTTCTGGGTAGGGTAGGAGGTGATCTTACGGTCTTGTATGCATGTTATCATCCAGTTGATACTCATAATGACCACCGCACCCCTGTTGCTTTTGAAATTAAATAGAGTTGGCCAGTTCCGAGTGTCAACTGGATGATGAGATACATACAAGACTGCAAGACAAGCGCATTAGTGAGTCTTCATTGTTTGTTAATTTATTTTTATTTTTAAGGTTGTGTTTTTTTTTTAATTATATTTTTTTCAAACAATTACAAAAAAAAAAAACACTTTATTTTTCTCCTGGGCAACACCGGGTATTTCAGTTAGTTAATTCTAAAATTAGTTAATTTGACTATCGATTCTTATATGTTGCAATAAATACAAAAGAAACCTAAAGAAATAGATAAAGAGAAACAGATCACTGTAGTGATCCCCATATAATGGGCAGAATAAAATATAATTGGAAAAAAACAAGTTTATTTTTTTAGACATGAGTCTACAGCAGCAGAGAAACTTTTCATTCTGGGGAAAAGGAAGAGGCGGGTTAATTAGGTCAGGATATAGAAGTGACGTCATTAGGGACACGGCTGTCAATCACTTCTGTAGAGGGAGGAAATGAAAAGGCATTAGGCAACAGTGGCAACCCCTTGTTTGGAGTGTAATTACCTATAGATGAGCCCTGAAATTGCCTCCCAAGTGCACGTGTATGAAAATATACAATATACTTAATAGTTTTCAGTAATTGTGTTCTGAATTTAAATGGTACCAGAAAGACTAAACAATTATATCTATATTGCACTACATTATATTCACATAACTACAGACAGTCAGAGGCACTGTGTAGACCCCAAGCATGGAAGCACGCAGACACAAACACAAACAAAGCATGGCAGTCTCTGACAGTTTGTAGTCAAAGTGTCCAGCTATGTGTCAGTGTACACAGACACACACCTGACACAAACAGCTAAAACAGCATCCTGCCTGAATCTCTTCTTGTGTTTTGTTTTGCTTTTCTTTTTCCTTTGTTTTATCCTCATGATTATTATCAGAATTGCACACTTTAATTTTACTCAAGTCCTAGTGCCCAATGGCATTTGCAAAATATTGGGACCAGTTATGAATGTGTTTTTCTGCTTTCAGATCAAAGATGGATGGGTCCACTGTGACTCCTAAGTCTTTCTCATTAGAGGTACTTTCAAGCTAAAGAATCTCTCATTGTATATTCAAATCTAACATTTTACTTCTTATATGTAATACCTTACATTTACTTAAATTTCAAGCCACAAATCCACCCTAGCCTGGAAAAATAAGAGACACATAAAAAAGTGGGCGTATTAAATACTCTTGTAATCAATTACTTGCACTTTCATTACAAGCGCCTAAGCAGTTCAATTTCACTTTACTGCAGGAGTTGACTGTCTGAAAATGAAGCGGGCAACGTGCTGGCACGAGAGTTAAAGCAAGGAGAAAAGGTTTTAAAACTGGTATGCCATCCACTGTAATGGACAATATTTGATCGCTATCAAATAAGAAGGATTAATTGTCTGCACTTATATATTTATATATATATATATATATATATACATATATATATATATATATATATATATATATATATATATATATATATATATATATATATATATATATATATATATTCATGGCATTCATAGTCTGAATCACAATCTGATTGTATGGGTGGTTACCTACCAGGTAATGCTTGTGGTTGGTTAGCAAGTCAGCTAACATCCGCCATAGTGCCCTCTTTCAGTTGTGAGAAGCAGATCATAGAATGGTTAAAAATAGTTTTACTGTCAAATAATGCAAAGTGTACGCGACACGTGTTTTGCCCTAATTCTGGGCTTCGCCTCTGGCGCTGACGTCCGAGGTTCGGTTCCCCGAGAGGGGGGTGCAGTGAGTGTGTATGCCTGATGAGCCCAGAATTAGGCACACACTTCCTTATCATCACAGAGTGTCAGAAGGTGCAGCACATATCCTGTCCAAATCAGGCAACAGAATAGCACACAAGCCTTCGAACAATCTGCGCACTGTCCTTTTTAATGTCAAAAACAAGCAGAAGCACAAAATGCAGTTTATAGCATTCCATGCAGTTCTTGCCCAGCGGTATACATAGGACAAACGTCAAAAAGAATCGCAACACGTATACAGGAGCATCGCAACGCCATCAGAAGGAAGGACTCACAATCACAGATCTATACGCATACAAAGTCAACCGGACATATAACTGGGACAATGTACAAGTAATACTTAAGGCCAGTACTAAAAGTGTCAGAGACCTGGCTGAATCTTGGCTATCAAATGAAAACGCCATTAACAGACATTTGGACATAAACCCAGCATATGCAAACTTAAGAAGAACATCCTCAAAATAAATAAAACTTTACGACCAATACCCCTCCAAACTCCACCTCATTACCCCCCCCCCCCCCCCCAAGCCAAGCCTTATTTTGCTATATATTGCCTTTGATTCTTGTATGTCTAATCGTTATCCTCTGATGACGGCCCTGGCAGGAGCTGAAAGCTCATGAATAAAAACTACTTGTGAATCTCCAGCTACAAATATATATATTTGTATTCAGTACACAGAGTTCATCTTATTTGAGCAGAGACCCAGTGTGGTGTAGAAAAAAGACAGAAAGAAGACTTGTCATCTACAGTATGTGAAAGAGGAGTGGTCTTAAAGGGAGCATATTCCACATAAAACTACAGTTTTGTAACCCAGAGATTAATTCTGACTCTGCAGTTATAGTATGTGGTGAATTCAACGTGTGACCAGTTGTGACGATGCGGGTTTGCTGCATGCTTCCATTGTCCGTCTGGGAACCCTTGAACCCAACACCATTGGTAATGTCACCGATGAGCTCGGCAGTGAGGCACAACAATGGAGCAAGGGGATGGTGAAAAGTGGAAAGTGCTTTTATTAAAAACAACAGAACAAATGTCCAAATAAATAAAGTGCAGTGCATTCAAGAAGTCATTAAATAAATAATCCATAAGACAAGTGCTGAAGTGGAGGTTAAAACCAATAAATAGAAAAAACAACAATTCTTTATAAACATAGGTTAAAACAATGGCAGGAAACAATCCTTTAAAAACAATAAAGCCTGGTGTCTTCTTTTATCTGGTGGCTCTCCTGCTTCTCCCGTCTGGGCCCCGCAACAGGAGAGTTGCCCTCTCAGCAGCTGGCCTTCTCTCCACTCTACTGGTCTGGAGGCTTCCCGATCCGTGGCTTCGGTTGCGCTGTCCAGACCGAGACTTGGCTTCCCTGGCGACCAGGATGCTCACGTCATGGAACTCACCGCCCAAGCCTCCTGATTCCCGCTGCCTTCTCAGCCTTATGCGGCCAGCCGTCCTACTACCAGTCACTCCTGTTCCTTCAAAAATGCTCTGCAGGAGCGTCCACTTCCAACTGTCCTAAGTGTTGGCCAAACACCCCTGCTAGGGCTCACTGTCCAGCTGCCTGCTTGCGAGCCTTCACTCGCTTGCTTGCACCGGCTCTCTCTCTATGCTGCTTGCTGCTCTCCTGCTGCTTTACTTCCTTTTTTTCTTTTATCCACTACGTGCTTCTATTTATGAAGAGGACGTGGCAGCTGTGGCAAATCAGCAGCCCCGAGAACAATCACGGATGCGGACAATTTCTCACCTGTGCACTTAGGTGAGAAACACCCACATCACGAATCATCCCGGGAACCGCTTCAGCCACACAACCACCACACTAAGCTGTGAGTGCGGTGATTATTTATTTAAAACTGGCCTTCCTGATGGGAGCTGTTGACCCGCAACACCACATTCCACCCCCCATAAGCCTCCAGCTGCACGGGCAGGCGCCATGCCACTGCCAACCCAGTGCAACTGGTGGCCCAAGTCCACAGCCACACTACAAACTGCACTGCACTAAAATCTCCAAATAAATAAAACCACTAAAACAAATCCCACAATAAAACCAACCCAAGCTCCCCTTCATAAAAACAGGACATTAAAAGAATAAGAACTTTTAAAATGACAATAAAAACAATCAATAAATAAATGTCCATTAAAAAAGCTCCGCCCTTTAAAAATGTCCTCCTCCGGCTTGGGTCCATGGGTTCATGAAAAGTCTGGCACCAATCCCGCTTGCTGCTCTGTCTCCTCTTCTGTCCCCACTGCCAGCTCATCCCACCGCTTCCACCAAATGTGACGATGTGGGTTCGCTGCATGCTCCCATCATCCGTCCGGGAGCCCTCGAACCCGCATCATCACACCAGTGTGTCTGTAGACAGAGAGATTGTTGACCTTGTCGAGAGGTTTACTTACCTCAGCAACGATATTCATGTCTCTGGTGACTCTTCCTATAAAGTTAGTAGACGGATTGGGAGAGCATGGGGGGTCATGAGGTTGCTGGAAAGGGGCGTGTGTCACTTCTGATTTCTTTGAAGTTGGACAAAACTCCAAGTCTTTAGAGTTCTGGTGCTTCCTGTTTTGCTATATGGTTGTGAGACATGCATGCTATGCAGTGACCTGAGACGAACAATGGACTCCTTTGGTACTGTCTCTCTTTGAAGAATCCTTATATACCACTGGTTTGACTTTGTGTCGAACAAGTGGTTGCTCACGGTGTCCCAAATGAGGCACATTACCTGCATCCTCTCTGTGGAACACTAACAATGAGTACTTTCAGCCAACAAATTATTCTGCAGAAGTGTGTCAAGAAACACAACTGCAGCACCAACAGCAATGAGCCTGCATAAATGCCTCACCATGAGTGTGAGTGCCAAGTCAGATGTTATCTTTCTTTTTATATTTCTTCTTTTTTAATAATAATAGTAATAATTCATTACATTTATATAGCGCTTTTTAGTCATTCTTGTATGGATTCAAACATTAGCCTATCTATCTATCTATCTATCTATCTATCTATCTATCTATCTATCTATCTATCTATCTATCTATCTATCTATCTATCTATCTATCTATCTATCTATCTATCTATCTATCTATCTATCTATCTAAACTCCCACCTGGAGAGAAATAAAGTTAAAGCATCAGAAAGGTGCTATATAAATAAAATGTATTCTGCTTCTTCTTCTTCTTCTTCTTATTATTATTATTATTATAGTTCTATTAAATGTTGTTGTTAGTCCAAATTTGTCTCTAATGATTCAGTTGACTCTAGAATAGCTGCCATTCAACCTAACTTGATATCATCTGCAAACTTAACCTGTTTGGTATTTTTTATTCCTATCCAAAAATAGCTGCAGCACTTACCCTTGAGGGATACCCCTTTTAACAATACCTAATTGTGATTATATTCTTCATAGCACAACTCTTTGCTTGCTATGTTTTAGCCAATTTTGCAACCATGTACACTCCATGCCCTGAATTCCCACTTCTTTTAGCTTGATGGTGATTCTGTCTTGTTTGACCTTATCAAATCCCTTTTGAAAAACAAGATAAATAACAATTTATCCAATTCTATGACTGTATGCTTTTGTTGCTGCCTCATAGAACTCCACAACATTGACTGTTCTAACACACCTGTTCTTGCCATGTGCTGCTTAATCTTTTTTTAAAACATTCCTGCCATTAATTTTAACTGTAATGTATGTTAAGTGGGCGGCACGGTGGCGCAGTGGTAGCGCTGCTGCCTCGCAGTTAGGAGACCCAGGTTCGCTTCCCGGGTCCTCCCTGCGTGGAGTTTGCATGTTCTCCCCATGTCTGTGTGGGTTTCCTCCGGGCGCTCCGGTTTCCTCCCACAGTCCAAAGACATGCAGGTTAGGTGGATTGGTGATTCTAAATTGGCCCTAGTGTGTGCTTGGTGTGTGGGTGTGTTTGTGTGTGTCCTGCGGTGGGTTGGCACCCTGCCCAGGATTGGTTCCTTGCCTTGTGCCCTGTGTTGGCTGGGATTGGCTCCAGCAGACTCCCGTGACCCTGTGTTCGGATTCAGCGGGTTGGAAAATGGATGGATGGATGTATGTTAAGTCCAGTGGCCATTTTATATAATGGGATAATATTTGCATTTTTGAAGTCCTTAGGAATTTCCCCAATACAAAGTGATTTTCTAAAATTATGTGCCAAGGATTTAAATATGTATCCATTAACCTCTTTAAGCATTCAAGGATATATGTTATCTGGTCCTGGTGATTTACTAGATTTCAGCAGGACGTCCCTCTACAATTTCCAAATCACTAAGTCCCTCTTTAGTAGTGTATGTTACGACTGGGAGATTATCCAATTCATAAAAAAATGTTTAGAACATTAACTATTTAATTGTCTATACATTTTAATTCTCCTTTACTATTCCTAATACACTTCACCTCTTTCTTGACCATTCTTTACTACTAAAATACTGACAGAATCTCTTTGGGTCTTCTTTTTCCTTTCCTGCAATATTTCTCTCTAAGAGCCTTTCAGCTTCCCTAATATCCTTTTAAAGGTTTTTGCTCTGATACTTTCATATGCTCTATAACTAGCAGACACTACACAGCAGTTTTTTTCTTTTGCAGTTTCTTTTTATTTCTCTATTTACCCATTAGAGACTTTTCTTTAATTTCTTATTGGTTCCTAATTTTGTGATGAACTTTAGATGTGTCTACACAGATTAGGTCCACCAAAGTTAAACCTAACAATTTTAATTTTTGCATCTGCACCCTGCCAAAACTCTGTGAATTATATTATATTGTGGTCACTTGATCATAGCAGTTCAATTACCACTACCCCTGGATTTTATCTTGGTTATTTTAAAATACTAAATAATTATGAGATTCCCCTCTTGTTGGTGTATTTATTTTTTAATTTGTCCAAGCATTAAATTTGCCATTTTATTTGCCTTTTCACATTGTCAGGAATAGAAGTAGTGGTGTAAACATAAACCCCCAAATCATTTTCAGTATTTGCTTTTTTATCCTTGGCTGTACTATTTCACATTAATATTTAATACTTCTGTTATTAGTGTATTTCCCTTATTTATGTTTAATGTTTATCCAAGTCTTTTTAAAATTATTGGCAATTCATAATCAATATTTTCTAACCTCTGTTGGCATCTGCAAATTTCACATGTGAAAATTCTAAATATTTACTTGGCTTTTAATTTCCTACATCAATTATTTAATGCATTTAAACAAACAGTGTTCACGTTTTGGGTCCTCCCTGTATGGAGTTTGTATATTTTCCCCATTTCTGCATGGGTTTGCTCCAGGTACTCCAGTTTCCTCCCACAGTAAAAAGACAGGCAGGTTAAGTGAATTGGCATTGTTAAATTGGCCTTATTGTGTGTGCATGTGTGAGTGGGTATGTGTGTTTACCCTGTCATGGAATGGTACCATACCCAGGGATTATTTGTATCTTGTGCCTGATGCTTTCTGGGATAGGCTCCAGCTTCAGCATGACCCCAATAAGGGTAAGTGGGTTTGGAAAATGGATGGATGGATGAATTTAACCAAATTCCTTTAATATATGTTTTAAAAATATATACATTTGAAAGACAGAGATGAATGGAGAGTCTTCACTAAACATAAAAAATAAAGCAGTCCCCTGAGGGAAATAGGTTTAAGTATATGCATTCACTTCAAGATAAACTGCTTTAAAATCAGAATATATCACACGAATCGATAATGAGCCATCCTCACAGAGCCAATACTACACCTTACGCATCTCTTGAATCCAAATGAGAATTTAACAATAATGCTATGTTATTGTTGCCAAACCGTATTAGCTATGGCATTCATTCCAGAATACACTAATTAGGTAGTTTCAAAATTGCTTCCAAAATCTTCACCAGTTTTGTTCTACTGCCTTGTAAATTTCTGCTCAAATCCTGAGTTATCTCACTATACTGCAACTTTTGTGCACAGCTTTAATTTTATAATTATAATTTTACTATAACTTTGATATGGCTATATAACAATAAAAGCTTCATGACAGACTTAAACGTTTTTCACATTGTGCTTGTTTTGAAAAATCAAAGTGGGGCATTTGCCTTTACATTATCGTTTCATATTTTAGCTCACTGGCATCTGGTTCATTCACAATTACCTCCAAAAGTGCTTTACTCAAGGTGACTTTCAGTATTCTCCTCAGTTGTTGATACATGAGATGAGGCACAAATTTGCTTAGATTACATTGTACATTAGCTAAATATTGGAAGGATTTCAGAATAAACTGATGATTAGAACCAGTTTCCTACCTAAATGTCCAGTGCTGCACGGATAATCTCCTGCTGCCCGTGATTCTGAATTGGATTAATTAGGTTTCAGAATATTATGTAATATATCTTAATATGTAATAATGCAGTTTTATTATTTTAATTTGCAGATGTAATGGCAGAAAGTTAAATACCAAAAGTTTCAAACTCAAAATAATGTTCATGAAGTTAGTTTACACTCCAAGTTAAAGTATCCCTGTGCTGTATGTCTTCATCTGTGTATCACTACATACACATTGCAAACAGGCAAAATGGACTGAGACAAACTACATATTTTAAAACACTTCTGAAAAATACAACATTCTTGATCAACTCTTCACTTTCTTTCAAAGTGACATGTTGTCAAATTCTGGCTTCTAGCCTTGTGGCTAAAACTAGCACAGCTGCTTCTGCTAAGATCAATGGTGTAAGTCAATCTCTTCTCTCTGAGCAAAATACATCATCATTAACTGCTGACAAAAAATCAAATCACAGACATTGAATTACATTATCTATGTGCTTTGAAGGTGGGAGAAAATTGAATCTACTGTAATTAGTTTCCAGTGTTACGTGGTTACACTCTAAACATCTCATTTTAAAAAAAAAACTGTACAATGCTGTGTGAACTTTACCAATATGCTAACCAAAACTTAATTTTGCATGTGAGGTGAACCAAAGAAAGAAGTGAGACTTAGCCATAAGGTTTTTATTATCATCATCACTTAATATGGTGCCAGAGATAGCTTTCGTTTTTAAGCCACTTTTATTGAACAAATCCCCCTTTTTAAAATTGTCTTCACTTTATCTTCAATCTGTTCAAATGATTCTCACTTCCCATCAGGTTCTCTATCCATAATTCATATTCATCTATGGGCCCCAGTCAGCTTTTCATTTATTAAACCATGTGCAGCTAAGCATTACTGGTCTCACACTGCCTGAGGTTCCACCGAGAAAATCGGATAAGTGATATGAGCAGAATTTAAGTGTTACTTGACTGATGGTAAAATAGCTACAGTTTTTGTTCAAATAAATTATGTCTGAGAAACAATATGTGCTGGTACAATACCACTGAACAAACTGTAGTGGTTCAGATCTTCCTGAATATTTAGTACTTAATGTCACTGGCATCTTTGAAGAAAATTCATATGTTTTCTCCATCATGGACCTATTCAATGTTCCATATATGATTCAAGACATACCAGTAACATTTAGAATCCTGTTTTTTGTGGTGTCTTTTATACAACAATACTCTACTATAAAGTTAATTATTTTAATTAGATTTCATTGCGATAGTTTGCATTGACCTAAGAGGAATTAGCCTCAGAGCATAGAATACATAGCACAGTTACTTGCTTATTCGTGCTGTCAGCAGCATGTAAGATGTGCAGAAGGTAACTTTCTAGAAAATTCTTTATCCTTAGATATTGCAGATGTTAATTAAGCAAATGTTTCTTGATGACTGACTTGCCAACTCTGAAGAAGTTAGGCCATATGACCCATAATGTTAGAAAGTAATGCAGATAAACTTTCACATGGATACAATTACCATTAAATTAAACCAGCATAGCTCAGCATTGCAGTGTTCTTAATACTGTTGCATAAAGAAAAGTCTGATGGACAGGCTCTTCTTTTTTGCAGCTCTGTACTGGAAAATGTGAATGTAGAAAATCAATGTATAGATAATTGATGGCTTACAGAGAATTTAGATAGGGACTGAAGATTGCATGAGAACAGGGTTACCAGAGTCAGATACTGAAGGGCCATAAAGGCTGAAGGTTTAAGTTACAGCCACTTTCTAAATTAATTATTCATTGTACAGACTTTTTTTGCCTTGATTTTAATTGACTTATTTGACCTTAGTTTGATTTTTTTCTGTAACCAGCATCCCAACAATAATGTGATGCAAAACGAGTCAACAGGTGACCATTTAACTCAGTGGCCTCAAACCCTCTTCTTAGGACATTAGAAAAATGTAGACAAGAACAGGTCATTCAGTCCAACGAAGCTTGCCAGTACTGGCCACTTAATACATACCTTTAAAAACAACATAAAATTAAATTATGAAAGACTCTAAAGTCCTACACTACTTGCTATCTTATTCCTTTTGTTAATGGTTCTCTGTGTGAAGAAAAACTTCCTAATGTTTGTGCGAAATTTGCCCTTAACAAGTTTCCAACAGTGTCCCCTTGTTGTTGTTGAACTCATTTTAAAATAACAGTCTTGATCCATCATACTACATCCTCTTCGTTATTTTAAACACTTCAATCATGTCTCCTCTTAATTTCCTTTGCTTAAAATGAAAAGGCTGAGCTATTTTAAACTTTCCTGATAACTCATCACCTGCAGCTCTGGAAAAAGCCTATTCACTCTTCTCTGAACTTTTTCTATCACTATGTCTTTTTAGTAAACTGAAGACCAAAATTGTACACAGTGCTCCAGGTGAGGTCTTACTAGGGTGTTATAAAGCTTAAGCATAACCTCCTTTCACTTGTACCCCACACATTGTGCTATATACATTCACATCCTGTTAGCCTTCTTAATGGCTTCTGAACACTGTCTGGCAGTTGGTAGAGTTGAATCCACTGTGAATCCTAAATCATTCTTAAAAGCAGTACTTTAAATTTTCAGACCAACCATTGTGTATTCAAATCTAACAATTTTACTTCCAATATGTAATACTTTACATTTACTTATATTAAATTTCATCTGCCACATATCTGCCCAAGCCTATATGCTGCCCCAGAAACTCTTTAATGATTCAATGAATTCTAGGTTATGTGCCAATCCACCTAGCTTGGTATCATCTGCAAAGTTAACCTGCTTGTTACTTATATTTCTATCCAAATCATTAACATATATTAAAAATAGCAGCAGCCCAAGCACTAAAACCAGTGGGACACCACCTTTAACATCAACCTATTCTGATAAGGTGCCTCTTACCATAACCCTCTGCTTCCTGTGATTTCGTCTATTATGTGCCCATCTACACAGTACTCCCTGTACTTCCACTACTTTAAGCTTGATGCCCAACCACTCATGCAGGAATTTTCCCTCTAAGTAATATCTTAATTACAAAACAATCAGAACATATTTACTCTATTTAGTACCTTGTTAGTGGTCTTATTCTTCAAAACCAAAAATTTGTAAAACTTTTTCTGAGAGCACCATTCAAGTACTATGTGGACCAGAAATCATCAAAATTTCAGGCCTTCACTTTTTTTCCTCATATATTTTATTAATAAAGATACAGTATTTGATGATGGATACATGAATGCAAGTTAACTGTTATCATCTGTTGATTAGTTTTGCATCTCATTAATATTTGACTGCTGGTTAAGGAAAAGAACAAACAATTAAGGCTTCCATGTCTAAAAAAAAGGCAAATAAAGAAGTAGGTTCCATTAGTAGCATTAATTGGTTACTAATTAAGAAAGTGGGTGGCTAGCTCCACTCTTATTGGTAACATTTACAGAAGCTAAAGACCACCAAATACTACCTCAAACATTTCGACAAGCATTAATCACCGTCTTTCCTAAACAAAATAAGGACTTGTTACAATGTGCATCATATAGACCAATTTCACTCCTGAATAATGATGTTAAGATACTCTCAAAAATCCTAGCTAGAAGGATGGAGAAAGTGCTGCCCTCGGTAATATCACAAGATCAAACTGGATTTATTAAAGGCCGACATCTATCTTCAAATCTCCGACGCTTGTTTAATGTTATATATTCACCAGCAAAATCAAACACCCCAGAGATATTACTATCATTAGACGCAGAAAAGGCATTTGACATGATCGAATGGAATTACCTTTTCACTGCATTGGAGAAATTTGGGTTTGGCCCGAATATTTGTGCTTGGATTAAACTACTGTATACCAGTCCAGAAGCTTCAGTTTGTATTAATAAAATTTGCTCAGACTACTTTAAACTAGAACGTGGTACCAGACAAGGATGTCCCTTGTCGCCACTGTTGTTTGCAATCGCTATTGAACCACTGGCGGTTCACTGCCGAAATTCTCATCAGATAAAGGGGATTGTCAGAGAAGGACTGGAACAGAAAATTTCTCTATATGCAGATGATATGGTCTTATATATATCGGACCCAGAAAACACTGTCCCTGCTGTTTTAACAGCACTTACAGAATTTCAAAAGATATCTGGTCTTAGAATTAATCTGAATAAAAGTATACTCTTTCCAGTGAACTCACAAGCATATAATAATAAATTAGACACCCTACCTTTTACCATAGCAGATCAGTTTAAATACCTAGGGGTAAATATCACAAGTAAACATAAAGCTCTTTATCAACAAAATTTTGGCGTCTGTATGGAAAAAATTAAGCAAGACTTGCATAGATGGTCAACCCTTCATCTCACTCTAGCCGGAAGAATTAACATCGTTAAGATGAATATCCTTCCTAAACTTCTCTTTTTATTTCAAAACATTTCAATATATATCAATAAATCGTTTTTTAAACAGTTAGATTCAATAATAACTTCATTCATTTGGAACTCAAAACACCCACGTATCCGAAGAGCAACCCTACAAAGACCTCAGGCAGAAGGTGGCATGGCTTTACCTAATTTTCAGTTTTATTACTGGGCAGCAAACATACAAGCCATAAAAACCTGGACACAAATAAATGCACATACACAGGCTTGGTCTGCAATAGAAGTAAAATCCTGTAGTACTTCTTTATATTCCCTGCTCTGCTCTCCAATAAATGAAAGTTATCGCAAATATACTAATAACCCAATTGTGCTTTACTCACTCAGAATATGGAACCAAATTAGGAAGCATTTTAAGATGGAAAATCTTTTATCAGTGGCACCTCTGCAAGAGAACCACCTCTTTCAACCTTCGCAAGTATATCCAGTTTTTAATACCTGGAAAAGTTTTGGGATTAAAATGCTCAGAGATCTTTATATAGACAACATATTTACATCTTTTGAACAATTACGTTCAAAATTTAACCTCCCAGCTACACATTTCTTTTACTATCTTCAAATTAGAAATTTTGTTAAACAGAAATTGCCCGATTTCCCCCACCTTGCACCCTCCACAATGCTGGAAAAAATACTGCTCAATTCCGAGGAAACAAACACTATTTCCGCAATATATAAAATCTTATTAGAGTCCCTACCTTTCAAAGATCCAAGAGGACATTGGGAAGAAGATCTCTTAATCAATATATCAGAAAAGGAGTGGAAGGTAGCAAAGCAGAGAATTCACTCGAGTTCTATATGCGCAAAGCATAGAATTATTCAACTAAAAATTATATATCGAGCTCATCTGTCTCGCTTAAAACTGTCCAAAATGTTTCCAGGCCAGGATCCAACCTGCGAGCGCTGCAACCAAGCTCCTGCCTCACTGGGTCACATGTTCTGGGCCTGCACCAAACTAACATCATTTTGGACAAAAATTTTTAAGTGCCTCTCAGACAGCCTTAGTATCACAATCCCTCCTAACCCACTAACAGCTGTGTTTGGTGTCCTTCCAGATGGACTTGAATTGGAGAAGGACAAACAAACGGTGATTGCATTCACTACACTCTTGGCACGCAGACTTATTTTGTTAAATTGGAAGAATCCTAATTCTCCTCTTATAAGTCAGTGGGAAACTGATGTTTTATATTATTTGAAATTGGAAAAAATCAAATTTTCAGTTAGAGGATCTGTACAAAATTTTTTCAAAACTTGGCAGGATTTAATCAATATTATTTTAGAATAAGAGAATTAACTATTATTGCATTTAACTCCCTTCTCCATCTCTTATTTATATAGATATTTACCTCTCCCCTTCTTTTGTCTAATGTTGCCTTATTAAAAAGCTTAAAGCAATTTTCCTTTAGCTAAGCTCTCCTTCTCAGGGGTGGGGTTTGATTTGTCTTCAAATTTGTTGGGTTATAAATTGATCTGTTTGTATGGAATGATTACAATGAAAATTAATAAAATAAAAATATTAAAAAAAAAAAAGAAAGTGGGTGAAATATAAGAACATGGTTTATCCTTTTTTACTTAAAAAGGGTCTTCATTTTTCAACTGTATACTTCATTCAAAAAGTCTTACATTATATTTCATTTAAAAGGTTTTGTAGAGATTCAACCAGATTCTAAATTGGGCTGGTATGACAATGGGCCTAATTGGGTGTTAATTCCTGGCTTCTACTAATTGCAACTAATGTTAAAGGGAGAGCAGGTTTAGAAAATGCATTTCTGCTAAATCTGCCTGGTAACTTATTTTTCATTTGCCTCAGACTGTGTGATGGAATGACTATTTTAAAAGGGGTTAGTGATTCCGTGTAACCTTTATAAGGAGAAAGAAACTACCGTGTCATAGGATTCATTGACCCTTCCAAACTACTCTTTTCTGATCTTTCAGCTTCTGCTCAACATGACTCTCCTCTGCCACCCATGCTTTCCCCACAGGCATCCATATTCACTACTGATCATCTATAACCCAGAAAACCTACTACCAATGATAAATATTCTACTGCTGCAATTTAACAAATCAGAACCCTGATTATTTGAAGCTCTGTTATTAGGGATACAGGGTTAAAGGACTGTGAGACCTACCATTTCATAGTGCAAGGGTATGAATCTGTTAAGAACATTTGTTGTTACTATCAGGACTTGTGGTGTTTAGTTTCAGAAACATGAGATCTTGAAAGAACATTTTAAATTACTAATTGATTTTCTTGTGCCTTCAGGCAATCACATCTTATTCTCTTGTCCAATACTTATGCATGGAAGTGGCATTGGATTTCCTCTACTCCTCCTTAGTCTCTATAATTGCCTATCAATGTATTGTGTTTTGTACTGGAGATGATTTAGTTGATGATATATGGTTGTTTCAGTCATTTAAACATTAGGTCTTTTGCAAATAAGACTTGTTTTTTAATGTGTGCCTTAACAAAATGTTTTTTGTCAGAATATCCCAACTTTCTATTTCTTATTATCCCAAAGTATTACAGTATTCTTTTGGTAAGTGAAATCTGAAAAGTGAATGACCTTGTTGATATTCTGAATGAGGAATAAAAGCCATCCTAGACATTGTATCACAAGAGAAAAATAGTAAAAAGTCACTTTCTATGCTTATGCTATAGAAAAACTATACTACAATATAAGATAAAATAGAGCTGCTGTAGAGCTGAAGGTAAATTGATAAAAACTAAATTATTGGTTCATTACAAAATTTTGAAGGATGAAATTAATAATTACAATAAAGCATTATAAAATGACAGACTTTACATTTCTAAGCTTATTATGGATAACATAATCAATCAAAGAGTACTGTATTTTGTTTCTGCTGTCAGCTGCTTGATAAAATGAGATTTCAGATTCAATTGGCATAAGGCAGTATATACCAGTTAAAACTACAGTTTGTATTTCAGACATTGAAATTCTTTTTTTTATTATAATTTTATTCATTAATTTTATTGTAATCATTCAATACAAATAGATCAATTTATACAAAAAAGAATTGAAGACAAATCAAACCCCACCCTTGAGAAGGAGAGCATGGCCAAAGGAGAATTGCTTAGGGCTTTTTAATAGGGCAAAAATAAGAAAGAAATGCAAAAATAATTATTTCTTCTTATTCTAAAATGTTATTGATTAGATCCTGCCAGGTTTTGAAAAAATTCTGTAGGGATCCTCTAACTGAGAATTTGATTTTTTCCAATTTCAAATAATATAAAACATTGGTTTCATCCATCCATCCATTTTCTAACCTGCTGAATCCGAACACTGGGTCACGGGGGTCTGCTGGTTTCCCACTGACTTATCAGAGGAGAATTAGGATTCTTCCAATTTAACAAAATAATTCTGCGTGCCAAAAGTGTAGTGAATGCAATCACCGTTTGCTTGTCCTTCTCCACTACAAGTCCATCTGGAAGAACACCGAACACAGCTGTTAATGGGTTAGGAGGGATTGTGACACCAAGGCTGCCTGAAAGGCACTTAAAAATTTTGGTCCAAAATGATGTTAATTTGGTGCAGGCCCAAAACATGTGACCCAGTGAGGCAGGAGCTTAGTTGCAGCGTTTGCAGGTTGGATCTTGCCCTGGAAACATTTTGGACAGTTTTAAGCGAGACAGATGAGCTCGATATATCATTTTTAGTTGAATAATTCTATGCTTTGCGCATATGGAGCTCGAGTGAATTCTCTGAAATGCTACCTTCCACTCCTTTTCTGATATATTGATTAAGAGATCTTTTTCCCAATGTCCTCTTGGATCTTCGAAAGGAAGTGACTCTAATAAGATTTTATATAATGTGGAAATGGTGTCTAATTCCTTGAAATTGAGCAGTATCTTTTCCAGCATGGTGGAGGGTACGAGATGAGGGCAGTTGCTGTTTAACAAAGTTTCTAATTTGAAGATAGTGAAAGAAATGTGTAGCTGGGAGGTTGAATTTGGAATGTAATTGTTCAAAGGATGCAAAGATATTGTCTATATAAACATCTCTGAGCAATTTAATCCCAAATCTTTTCCAGGTATTAAAAACTGGATATGTTTGCGAGGGTTGAAAGAGGTGGTTCTCTTGCAGAGGTGCCACAGATAAAAGATTTTCCATCTTAAAATGCTTTCTAAGTTGGTTCCATATTCTGAGTGAGTAAAGCACAATTGGGTTATTAGTATATTTGCGATAACTTGCATTTATTGGAGCACAGTGCAGGGAGTATAAAGAAGTACTACAGGATTTTACTTCTATTGCGGGCCAAGCCTGTGTATGTTCATTTTTTTGTGTCTAGGTTTTTATGGCTTGTATGTTTGCTGCCCAGTAATAAAACTGAAAATTAGGTAAAGCCATGCCACCTTCTGCCTGAGGTCTTTGTAGGGTCGCTTTGCGGATACATGGGTGTTTTGAGTTCCAAATAAATGAGGTTATAGTTGAATCTAATTACTTAAAAAACGATTTATTGATATATATTGGAATGTTTTGAAATAAAAAAAGAAGTTTAGGAAGGATATTCATCTTAACAATGTTAATTCTTCTGGCTAGAGTGAGATGAAGGGTTGACCATCTATGCAAGTCTTGCTTAATTTTTTCCGTACAGACGGCAAAATTTTGTTGATAAAGAGCTTTATGTTTACTTGTGATATTTACCCCTAGGTGTTTAAACTGATCTGCTATGGTAAAAGGTAGGGTGTCCAATCTAATATTATATGCTTGTGAATTCACTGGAAAGTGTATACTTTTATTCAGATTAATTCTGAGACCAGATATCTTTTGAAATTCTGTAAGTGCTGTTAAAACTGCAGGCACAGTTTTAAGTTGGCCATCGGAATGTATCTACAATATTTACCCAGGGAGATAAATGACATCATCCTTATTAATGTTTATATACCTCCCTCTGCAAATAGCGACTCGGCAATGGAAATGATTCACTTTGTTTCCAACACCTTAATGATGAATCTTTCTGACCCTGCTGTTATAATAAATGGTGACTAAAACTGTATGACTTTGGAAGGAACTATGAATGTAGTGACAAGTCAAGTAAAATGACATCTTTTATTGGCTAACTAAAAAAGATTACAATAGGTGTCACTTTACGTGACTTGTCACTACATTCATAATGGCTAACACGGTACAGCACCCTATGAACTATGAGAAATTTCCATTAGTTTTGTGTTTGCTCCTCTCAAACAAATAACTTGCAAGACCTGCTCTATCTGCAATGGGCTGATGCCCTGCTCGGGGTTTGTTTCCTGCCTTGCGCTCTGTGTTGGCTGGGATTGGCTCCAGCAGACCCCCGTGACCCTGTAGTTAGGATATAGCGGTTTGGATAATGGATGGATGGACCTGCTCTATTCAAATGTTAAAGATGCCTAAACTACTTGCACCTTTGGGTAGACCTGACAACCCTCAATTCATGTTATTCCAAGTTACAAGCCTGTTATCAGACATCAGCCTGTTATTACCGGGATAGGGAAGAACAGGAGCCTGGATGCTGAAATGGCTCTGAATGACTGCTTCCAAATGACAGACTGGGAGATGATGTTCGAATCACATAGAGATGAAAATGAGGGAGTCAGTCACTGCTTCACAGACTATATTAACTTTGGTATTGACACTGTGGTACCCTCAAAGACAGCACATTGATTTCTAAACAACAAGCCTTGCATTACTAGGAAGTTGAAAAGCCTTCTGAATGAGAAAAAAAGAGCATTCAGATCTGGTAAAAGAGACACACAAGTGCAAAAGAAAAAGCTGATTGAAGGAAAGGAAATTTACAAAGGTAAAATAGAAAACAAACTCAGAATAACATGAAGGATGTCTGGAAAGGACTGGGCATAATTACTGAATTCAATTGATCCAGGGCTCAGGTGGTAGAAGGGGATGAGGACAAAGCTTATGCCTGAACCAACTTTTAATAGACTTTCCCTACCATTGCCACCTTCTTACAATTAAGGGGTAAGCTCAGAGATATGCAGGTGGATGAGCTTATGGTGTCCTGGATAGTGGACTATCTGACTCAGGACTGTAACTCTGATATGGATATGAACAACACTGGAGCACCAAAAGGAACAGTCCTGTCTCTTTTTCTCTTCACACTGTACAATTCAGACTATATAACACCAGGGGCCTCATGCATAACACCATGCATAGAACTCACACTAAAACATGGCGTACGGAAAAAAGTGGAAATGTACATGTGCACAAAAAAATTCAGATGCACAAAACTGTGCATAAGCCAACTTCCATGCACTTCAGCTCCGTAAATCCCAGTCAGTGTGCAGTCCCACCCCAACTCCTACCAGAATTTTGAATATTTTAATATGCAAATCAATATTAATATCACCTTCAATGTTTGGTTAAATACAGAAGCACATTAGGGCCATAGCAGAAGAAAAAACAAATATGGACACAGTAAACAAATAAAGTGGATCTTTATGCTTATGTCGAGATTAAAGTCGACATGTTGACTTTATTCTCATAGTTTATTTTGTCATTAAAGTGGAATGTTGTAAACTTCATCTCAAAATCAATGTTTAATTTACTAGAGTTTCAGGTCCCATCGTAACTAAAGTAGCACCTTAAATGCTTTGTATTCTATGTGTTCTATGTGTGTGAATCACTACATGCTTCTTAAACAAGCTTTCTCTTATGGCATTGATCTCCACTTATAATACATTGCATTCAGTATATTACAGCTCTCTGACATGGTTGTGCAGTGGTAGAAATGAGCTGCTTGCTGGGACATGCATGACCCTCAATGAAATAATTTATTGCAGCTATGTCTGTCAAATATACCAACCCCCAGTTCCTGTCCTTCCTTTTCTTTCTCCATGTAACTAATTGCCACAATATGCTTTAAGGAAAATTAAAAAATATTTGTAATATATGTTTAATTATTCCATCCATCTATCCATCCAGGGTCGCACCAATCCCAGCAAGCATACAGCGCGAGGCAGGACAAATCCCTGAATGAGACACCAGCTCACTGCTTCTGCTACGCTACCATGCCCACACGTTTAATTATTAACAGTATACTGTACATTGTTTTAATTAAGTTTAAATTAAGTTAAAAATGTATCTGTATAATGTAATATACATAATTTAAGGCATTTCATCTTAAAAATGATATCAAGAGCTCAAAGAAGATAGCTCTTGGAAATCTAAATCAACTTAGAAGCCAGTCGTCATCATTTGTAAATAAGCACTCTCTTCTATTGAATTGAATTGAATTCCTTTATTATTATTGTATGGTTTCAATGACATTCAATGTGCAAATCTTCCATAAACTTAAAATAACAATAATAATAATAATAATAAAATAAAGAACAATGAAAAATATACAATATGAAAGCATAAGTACAATAAACATGTACATATAATGCACATAGTACAAAATGGTTCATAAAGTGGCTCTGTTTGTGCAATATTCCTATTTTAGTGCAAGTTTACAATGAGGTAATTCTAAGTACAAGCAGTTCTACCGGGAGCACTTGATGGACTGATTGAGTGCATTTATAACTCTTGGGATGAAACTGTTTCTGATCCTCGAGGTTCGCGCAGGTAAGGCTCTGAAGCATTTGTCAAATTGGAGAAGTTCAAATAGACTATGCGCATGGCTGAGGCAGTGTGTGCTGTAAGCGTTCTCCAGGCTAGATGCTGTATCCAGATAATCCTTTGCGCCCTTGACAAAGCCTGCTGTAGAGCTTTCAGATCAGCTGCTGTAGAAATGTGATTCCACACTCAGATACAGTAGGTTAAAATACCCTGAGTGGTGCACTGAAAGTAACAACACTTAACAGCTATGGTATTTGGAATAGTTTAGTCATTCTGTGGACCATTATATTGTTAGAGGTTGAATACAATCAGATGCCTTAAATTTATAAACGATATCCAGTTAATTTCAGTGTATTTGATAAAGCCACATCAGTGATGTGAATCTAAAAAAGAATGAGAAACCACACAGGAACAGTAGCACTGTTTTGACGCTGGGTGCCACCAGTGGAAACTTGTGTACGCACAGGGTAAGGCTGGCATTTAGTTTTTATACATCTCAAAGTCAGCGTGGAAATAGGTGTATGCAACATTTTTGTGCGTATGCACCGTTTATACATGAGGCCCCAGGTCATGTCACCTGCAGAAATTCTCAGATAACTCTGCATTTATGGGGTGTATTGACAGAGGAAATTAGACAGAGTATAGAAGTCAGGTGGAGAACTTTGTTTCTTAGTGCAAAGAGAGTTATCTGCAAGTAAGCATCAGCAAAACCAAGGAATTAGTCATTGAGATTTGCCGCAACATAGAGTCTCTGTGTTCACTCAGTATTCAGTGAATGGATGTAAAGGTGGTACCTACTATATGTACTTTTGGATCCACATCAATGATAAGCTGGACTGGTCTTGCAACACAGAGGAACAATATATGAAAGTGCAGAGCAGGTTCTTTTTTATTATGAAGATGAGTTCCTTTAATGTTCTACAGCTGGCCAGTGCAATTTTCTATGCTGTGGTATTGTGGGCTGGTAACATCACTTCAAGAGAGGACCACTTAATCAACAAGCTAATTAAAAGGCCATGCTCAGTTATGGGATGCAATCTGGACCCCTGGAGGCAGTAGCCAAGGAAAAAGTTAAAACAAAACTGTGTGCCATTACGGACAATGTAGCACATCTTTTCCATGACACACTAATACTCATTATGCTTTACTGTGACTGCCCAGTGAGAAGCTTTTCTTTATTTTTAATTTCCCTCCTTTTTAGTTATTCTGGTGTGTGTTCAAACTATTGCGTGTTGTGAAAAATCTGCCTCGACAGACAGACACAGACTCCAAATGTACAAAACATGCACCATTTATTTTCCCCAACACACAACACCAACACAGTGCACAAAATACCACACTCTACTCAGTCCTTTCTCTTTCTCTTTCTTCAGGCCACCTCCACTCCTCCTCGTAAGCTCCGTCCTCTTCCGCCTCACTCCTTTTGACTCCGGCTGTTGAAAAGGAGTGAGGCGGCCCCTTTTATCACGCCCCGGATGTGCTCGAGGTGCTTGGTGTTGGTCTTCAGGCAGCACCTCCTAGTGTGGCGGAAGTGCTTCCCTTGCACCCGGAAGCACTCCCTGTGTACACAGTTCCTGGTTTGGCAGCACTTCCTGGTGAGGTGGAAGTGCTGTCCTCCAGGGCTCTAGGGCCATCCAGGCGCTCCCTCCATTTCCGTGGCCCTGATGGAATCCAGGGGGGCTGCTGTATATTATCTACTGTATATTCTACTCATCTTCAAAATACTATCTGTTCATTTGTTGTGATTGATAAAGGTTCATTATAAAAGGTAGTGTCCCTGATGCTATCATCTCTCTATTGTTTGTCCCTGTTTTAACTCACTTTTTAAAGGATGTTTTCAACTGCCTTTCTGAGTATGTCTTAAAGAAAACTGTATTACTGATCACTTTAATCAGGGTTGTACAAATAACAGTATTGAGGCTGCTCTAGTAAAGGTGACAAATAACCATTAACTCAATCCTGAAACAAATAAAAAGCTGTACTTGTTCTTTTAGACATCAGCTAAGCATTATTTATGATCACTACTGTCTTGAAAAAAGGAGGGGCTCATGTCCTGTGTGTTCACTGCATGTAGTTTACATGTTCTTCCTGTGTCTGCATGGGTTTCCTCCATGTGCTCCAGTTTCCTCCCACAGTCCAAAAACATGCAGGTAAGGTGAATTGTGTTGCATAATTGGCCTTAAAGTGTGGGTGTGTTTCTGTTCATCCTGCAATGAACTGGTATCCTTTTCAGGGATTGTTCCTGCCTTGTTTTCCTGGTGGTTGCTCAGATAGGTTCCAGATACTCTGCCACACTGCCTGAGATAAGCAGATTAATAAGATGATGGATGGATAGCTGGATTTTAAGATTTTTGTGAAATGTAAAAATATTGTTTAATGATATAAAAACAATGTATCAAAACAAAACAAATAATTCAAGGAGAAACACTATACACTTATTGGAGAAAGCATAAAAATATGTAAATAAAACAACAAGTGTACTATGCAATTTATAGCACAACATTATTAGCAATCCTTTGAAAAATGTGTAAAAGTAACATCCATCAATATGTTGCAAGTGGAACTTAAGATGGGCGTATCTCTATTTGGGCACCTCCAGTTCTGGAGGAGGAGGATGACAAACTTTTTAAAAGTAGTGGGCACATTATCATGGGGTACACCACTTAAAAGTGATAAATTATATTTCCACACTTTCTTCAAAGATGAATGTCTTAGATGAAAACAGCAATTCAATTGCTACATGCATCTGTCATGGTGCACCTTTTTTCTACATTCCTTTGTCCAACTTGCTTTTTCAGTTCATTGCATTAATGATAACTGTTGAAATATTTTTAATGTGATGTCTGACTTTACCATCACTTTTACGGAACTGTATATTCCACTGATGATAAATATTCATATCCATATTGCTTTTCTTCAGTCTTCCAAACTATTTCTGTTAATTACTTCCAATGCTGCAAACTCTCCTGACCTTGAATTGGAATAACAAGCTTTGAGAATGAGATGAGATAACAGATCCAAGCCTATCACAGTCCTGTTCAAACTTGTGAGAAATTTTATTTCATATAAAAGCAGCTAACTTCTACGTGTTAAAGAACTGGTGTCATAATCCTCTCTTAGTGTTCATTGTCATGAAAGAGTTTTTGATTACTCCCTGCAGTGTTTTATACATATATCATTATTAGAAATTTGCTAATAACCCTGTCCATTGCGTACATCATTAGTAGTCAAGCAAATGTAAGACTCTCTGCATATTATACAGTAAATTCTTGTCACCCTAAACCATTACTGGTCATCCCAGGGCTTGAAAACCTTGTGCAGCTTTATGTTAGTATATGTACAGCATACTTATTAAAAGATACTGTCTTTTTATTTTATGGACATTTGTATACTTTGTTATGCATTTGAAGAAATGCCCTAATAAAAGTTACAAGATGGAAGAAAATGGAAAGACTGAGCAGATAAATTGTCATTGCAGCATTCCTTTTATTCTTTTCTCTGCATTAGTTATGGGGTTAATGATAAATAGGGATGTCACAATAGTGCAGTGATAAACTGTCTATCTCCAGTTTCTTTTCACAGTTCAAAGACATGCAGATTAGGTCAATTGGAAACTCTAAATTGGCACTAGTGTGTGTGTTCACCTTACCATGGACTGGTATCCAGTTCCGGGTATATTTCTGCCTTTATGACATCGGACATCAGCAATGCAGCTTGTATTGATTACCTTTGGCAAGAAGTTATGGGTAAAAGTAATTAAAACTGTTATTGTTTTAGCATCAATGAGTCGATTCTATTAACAACAGTGTGCTTTTTTAGGGGAATTTTGTTCTCAGTGTGTTACAAGGACAACTTTTTGAACAGGTTTGGCCACCCTAACCCACTCTCACCTCGGAGTACTGCACCTTCCACCCATCCTTCTGCTGATACCAGCATAGGAGAGAGTTTACCCCAACCCACAATTATAGCAGCCCGGGTAAGCAGGGAGCTGAGGAGACTTTGTGCCAGCAAAGCAGTGGGTCCAGATGGAGTATCGCCATGACTGCTGAAGGCCTGTGCATTGCAGCTAGGGAGTCCTCTACAGTGCATCTTTAACCTGAGCCTGGAACAGGGGAGAGTCCCGAGGCTTTGGAAAACATCTTGCATAACCCCAGTCCCAAAGGTATCACATCCTAGTGAGCTGAATGACTTCCGGCCTGTCGCTCTGATGTCGCATGTGATGAAAACCATGGACCGGCTGCTGCTTCATCACCTGAGGCCACAGGTCCATCACGCCCTCAACCCTCTGCAATTCGCATACCAGGAGAAGGTGAGAGCGGAGGATATCATCATCTACATGCTACACCGGTCCCTCTCCCACTTGGACAGAGGTAGTGGTGCTGTAAGAATTATGTTTCTGGACTTCTCTAGTGCCTTCAACACCATCCAACCTTTGCTCCTTAGGGTCAAGCTGACAGAGATGGGAGTAGATTCATACCTGGTAGCATGGATCATGGACTATCTTAAAGACAGACCTCAGTATGTGCGTCTCGTGAACTACAGGTCTGACATTGTGGTCAGCAACACAGGAGCGCCGCAGGGGACTGTACTTTCTCCAGTCCTGTTCAGCCTATATACAACTCGGAGTCCTGCCATGTGCAAAAGTTTACTGACGACACTGCTATTGTGGGCTGCATCAGGAGTGGGCAGGAGGGAGGTGTATAGGGACCTAATCAAGGACTTTGTTAAATGGTGCGACTCAAACCACCTACACCTGAACACCAGCAAAACCAAGGAGCTGGTGGTGGATTGTAGGAGGCCCAGGCCCCTCATGGACCCCATGATCATCAGAGGTGACTGTGTGCAGAGGGTGCAGACCTATAAATACCTGGGAGTGCAGCTAGATGATAAATTGGACTGGACTGCCAATACTGATGCTCTGTGTAAGAAAGGACAGAGCCGACTATACTTCCTTAGAAGGCTGGCATCCTTCAACATCTGCAATAAGATACTGCAGATGTTCTATCAGACGGTTGTGGCGAGCGCCCTCTTCTACACGTTGGTGTGCTGGGGAGGCAGAATAAAGAAGAGGGACGCCTCACACCTGGACAAACTGGTGCGGAAGGCAGGGTCTATTGTAGGCATGGAGCTGAACAATTTGACATCTGTGGCAGAGTGACAGGCACTGAGCAGGCTCCTGTCAATCATGGAGAATCCACTGCATCCACTAAACAGTATCATCTCCAGACAGTGGAGCAGCTTCAGCAACAGACTGCTGTCACTTTCCTGCTCCACTGACAGACTGAGGAGATCGTTCCTCCCCCACACTATGCGACTCTTCAGTTCCACCCGGGGGGTAAACGTTAACATTATACAAAGTTACTGTCTGTTATACCTGCATTTTTATCACTCTTTAATTTAATATTTTCTTTATCAGTATGCTGCTGCTGGAGTATGTGAATTTCCCCTTGGGATTAATAAAGTATCTATCTACAGTGCATCCGGAAAGTATTCACAGCGCATCACTTTTTCCACATTTTGTTATGTTAAAGCCTTATTCCAAAATGGATTAAATTCATTTTTTTCCTCAGAATTCTACACACAACACCCCATAATAACAACGTAAAAAAAGTTTACTTGAGATTTTTGCAAATTTATTAAAAATAAAAAAACTGAGAAAGCACATGTACATAAGTATTCACAGCCTTTGCCATGAAGCTCAAAATTGAGCTCAGGTGCATCCTGTTTTCCCCTGATCATCCTTGAGATGTTGCTGCAGCTTCATTGGAGTCCACCTGTGGTAAATTCAGTTGATTGGACATGATTTGGAAAGGCACACACCTGTCTATATAAGGTCCCACAGTTGACAGTTCATGTCAGAGCACAAACCAAGCATGAAGTCAAAGGAATTGTCTGTAGACCTCCGAGACAGGATTGTCTCGAGGCACAAATCTGGGGAAGGTTACAGAAAAATTTCTGCTGCTTTGAAGGTCCCAATGAGCACAGTGGCCTCCATCATCCGTAAGTGGAAGAAGTTCGAAACCACCAGGACTCTTCCTAGAGCTGGCCGGCCATCTAAACTGAGCGTTTGGGGGAGAAGGGCCTTAGTCAGGGAGGTGACCAAGAACCTGATGGTCACTCTGTCAGAGCTCCAGAGGTCCTCTGTGGAGAGAGGAGAACCTTCCAGAAGGACAACCATCTCTGCAGCAATCCACCAATCAGGCCTGTATGGTAGAGTGGCCAGACGGAAGCCACTCCTTAGTAAAAGGCACATGGCAGCCCACCTGGAGTTTGCCAAAAGGCACCTGAAGAATTCTCAGACCATGAGAAAGAAAATTATCTGGTCTGATGAGACAAAGATTGAGCTCTTTGGTGTGAATGCCAGGCGTCACGTTTGGAGGAAACCTGGCACCATCCCCACAGTGAAGCATGGTGGTGGTAGCATCATGCTGTGGGGATGTTTTTCAGCGGCATGGACTGGGAGACTAGTCAGGATAAAGGGAAAGATGACTGTAGCAATGTACAGAGACATCCTGGATGAAAACCTGCTCCAGAGCGGTCTTGACCTCAGACTGGAGCGACGGTTCATCTTTCAGCAGGACAATGACCCTAAGCACACAGCCAAGATATCAAAGGAGTGGCTTCAGACAACTCTGTGAATGTCCTTGAGTGGCCCAGCCAGAGCCCAGACTTGAATCCGATTGAACATCTCTGGAGAGATCTTAAAATGGCTGTGCACCGACGCTTCCCATCCAACCTGATGGATCTTGAGAGGTGCTGCAAAGAGGAATGGGCGAAACTGGCCAAGGATAGGTGTGCCAAGCATGTGGCATCATATTCAAAAAGACTTGAGGCTGTAATTGCTGCCAAAGGTGCATCGACAAAGTATTGAGCAAAGGCTGTGAATACTTATGTACATGTGATTTCTCAGTTTTTTTATTTTTAATAAATTTGCAAAAACCTCAAGTAAACTTTTTTCACGTTGTCATTATGGGGTGTTGTGTGTAGAATTCTGAGGAAAAAAATGAATTTAATTAATTTTGGAATAAGGCTGTAACATCTATCTATCTATCTATCTATCTATCTATCTATCTATCTATCTATCTATCTATCTATCTATCTATCTATCTATCTATCTATCTATCTATCTATCTATCTATCTATCTATCTATCTATTAGCTTATGCATGTCAGTTTGACACACTGACTGTCCAGGAAGTGTTTACATCTAGACAAACCGTAAATTATAACATAAATATGTTATATTTATTTCTTCCAACCTTCCCTTATATAATGAGGAATGTGTGCATGTTCAATGTAAAAAAAATCCTCCATGTATGTAAGAGTCAATCCTGATAAATCACTAAAGTTTAAAAAATTTAAGCTGAAAATCACTAAAGTTTTTACTGACTTTGAATGCAACAAGAATAGAAAGTTTAGTTTTATTTGTTAAGAATTGTTTATTACTGTGATTAGTAATGAAAACACTGGCTTAAAGAAATATAAATATAAAAGCTGCTCAAAAAAGGGAACACTTAAACCACACATCAGATTTTAATGAACAAAATATTCAAATGATAATCTTTACTGAGTAATCCTGTGTAATTTATTGAGAGTAAAATGATGCAATAACTGTCAATGGAAACCAAAATCACCAAACCATTGAGGACCGGATTCTGCATCACACTAAAAAACAGCGAAAAATTGAAATCACTGGCAGATCAAATATGCGTGACTGTGACTCAATAGTGTGTATAGCCTCCATGAGCCTATATGCACTCCCAACAACGTCTGGGCATGCTCCTGATGAGATGGCAGATGGTGTCCTGGGGGATCTCCTCCCAGTCTCTGATCACAGCATCAGTGAGCTCTTGGACAGTCTGTGGAACTACATGGCGGCATTGGATGTACCAATACACAACGTCCCAGAGGTTCTCAGTTTGATTCAGTTCTGGGGAACATGTGGGCCAGTCAATTGTATCACTGCCTTCGTTGGGTTGATGCACTTCTATGGCCTTGTCCAGCTCTCCTTGTGTAATGGCATGTTTCCTGTTATTTCCTCCATGCTATTGAGACCGTGCTGGAAGACACAGCAAACCTTCTTGCAATATGCCATCCTGGAGGAGCTGGAATACCTGCGCAACCTGAATTTGTTGCAAGTATTGTCTCATGTTACCAATAGTGACAAGAACACTTTCAAAACACAAAACTAGAGAAGAATCAGTCAGGAAGGATAAGGAGAGAGAAATTGTCTGTAGCCATCACCTGCAAAACCATTCCCTTTTTGGCTGTTGTCTTGCTGTTGCCTCTCCAGTGCACATGTTATTGTTTTCATTTGCACCAAAACAGGTGAAGTTGATTCACAATTACATATGCTTCCTAAATGGACAGACTGATATCCCTGAAGCTTAATTGACTCTGTATTAGACAGTGAAGATTAAGTGTTCCCTTAATTTTTGAGCAGTATATGTAAAGGAACTTTTTGCTTTATTTTACATGTTAAGAGAGACACATAATAGATATGTTTTATCTTTATTTCTGCTATTTTAAACAGTTATATGTAGGTTGCCTGCTGACCTTAGACACATTGAAATATCTGTCATTTTTGCAAATGGTTTAAATCCTGAGATTAAATGTAAAAGGAAGAAGTGTGAACATATCTGAGCAAAATTTTGTATTAGGAAACTAGTGCTAGGGTGTTGCACCGTGTTATCCATTATGGATGTAGTGAGAAGTCATGCAAAATGACACCGTTTATTGGCTAACTTAAAAGATTACAATATGCAAGCTTTCGAGTCAACTCAGGTCCCTTCTTCAGGCAAGATGTAATAGATGATAGTTTTCCTAGGGTCCACCTTCCTAGTACTAAATAGTTTGAATCTTGTGAGACAAGCTAATTGTTTTTTCAGATTGACTTTGTTCAAATATTATGAATATTTACCTGCTGTAATAGATATGTTTTTCAAATGAGTGGGCGCTAAATCTATAGCCACAAGAAGATATAACTATAGTGGTTAAGTTCTTAAAGAAGGATCTGTGTTTGAAATTATAAACAGTACACAATTAGAGTGAATCAACTCTACCCTTTACAAAACTGCAGGGATATCACCATATGAAATTCTCACAGGCAGACCCATGTCACAACCAGTTTCTATGCTCCTATTGCGGAATTCAGAAATGCTAAGTGCAATTTTGATTGATATGTTTCAATACTGTTTAATAATGAGCAAAACTTATATAATTATACGAACAGGTTAAGCATGTCCTTCTGTAACCCCAACCTTCACAAATTTGTTCCAGACAGCTGATTGGGACAACGTCAAGGTTAGGTTCAAGCCCACTCCAAGTCTACCATAGTATTGAAGCTGGAAGGGAAAACTGATAGAGGTTATACCTCATATTGTAAGAAAGTTCATGGTATAAACACCTATTTGGTCTTATCACTTTAATGAGCAAAACAGGACTGAGAGAACCAAGACCTTTGCTCCGTTTGTGTTGCATTTCCCCATGCCTCTTACCCAGGTACACCCTTATACCCTGCACCTTTAAATACATTGTCAGTCTTGGGTCACCAGAGAGTTTGGTACTCCAGCAATTACTCTTATGAAGGCAACACTCTTAGTCCAGTGGCTGTTGACATTACTAACCTGAGCAAGGGGTGGGTAAACTGGGTATGGGAACCAAACTCTGAAAGGCAAAGATGCTGAAGGGAAAGAGTAAAACACTATGACACTCCATGCAGTGGGAACTTGCACAGGGCCTACACTCTAGGCATTCTGTAGTTTGAGACTGACCATAAAAGTGGTGAGAGATTAATGAGACAGAGACAAAAATTATAAAAAAGTGAAAAACTGTGTTCTTTATTTACTAGTGCAATAAGAAGAGGAACTCAAAAAGCAAATTTTTTAATGTGTCATTAAAAATGCAACACAGCCAAGTGACACAAAAAAGAAAACATAAACAACAGAAGAAAAATATTTACAAAAAAACTATTGTCCTTTTTTTACAGTACTTTTTTCCACTTGCTTCAAACAAAATGCAGTAAAGGGGAAAGAATGCTTTTTCACACAGCATTATTTACATAAATCAAATCTTTCCTTCATCTTCCCTCCTAAAGAAAAATTAATATTCAAGTAAAAAGAATAAACTGTATACACAAATAAACCAAAGATTAACATGTCGTCAATAGTCCTAACCAAAAGCTTTAGGACCTTTGCACCTGTAAAATTACCATAACCTAGTTATTTGGAACTTTTAAAGTTGGACACCAAACCCAGTCAAAAGACCTGTGGTTTTCAGCAATCAGTTTTATATGCTGGGGAAATTATGAAACCCAGTTCTCACTGCGCACTTAGTTCCCACCTATAAATGGTGTGAGGACTAGGGGGTGTCAGTGAGCTGCAAACCCCAAACACAAACACACAAGACAGTCCTGGGTTCAAATGAAGGGTGTTTATTACACAAGTACCTTGCATACACCAGCACAAAAGCAAGTTGTCTCTTCTCTCTTTTCTCCTCCTCTCCTCTCTTTAAAGCACTGCTCTCCAGTCAAGCGTTGCCTTTCTTTCTCCCAGCTCAAACTCACCTGGATAAGGCAGTGCAGTCCCCTGTATTGAAGGCCTGGGACTGCTGCTAGGGGTTCGCCTGTTGAAAGCACTTCCGGGTCGTACATAGGTCCCAAATAACATAGAGTGCATCTCCCTGCAGTGCCCTTTTGCAACACCCACGGACCCCAGCAGGACTGCGTTACTGGACAACAATTCCCGGCATTCCCAGCGATATGCAGGGCTGCTTCCATCTAGTGTCCGAGAAGAATGAACATCCCTTATAGCCAGTCCTTCCCTTTCATCCTGGCAAGGGAAGGCACTACAAACACATCCGGACAGAATGCCTCTCCATCTTCCTGGGACTTCCCGTCTGGGTAAGAAATCTTCTTCTCCTTTGGTTGGGATGTCTGTCCATCCACCTGGGGAGTCCCGTTTGGGTATGGCACCTTTCACTTCCTTGGCTAGGATGCCTGTCTGTCCTCTTGGAACCTCCCATCCAGGTTAAAAGCCATCCCCTCTCCTGGTTGGGATGCCCATCCATCCCATGTGGCACTTATATGAGCATGTTTTGTGTTCTCTCCTCCAGACACTCTCAATTTAACACAGTTCAAACTCATGCACATATTTGTCCAGAGGCAGCTAGATTGTTCTCATTCTCTCTTTCTTTGTCTTGCTCACACTCTCTTCGGTAATCATTTTACTGTTGTTTCCCTGGGACTTTTGCCCAACTTCTAAGACTTCCTTTTATACTCAGCAATGCACCATTCTTATTGTCATCTCTTTTCTGGCAGGGACAGAACAGCAACAAACTGCTGTCTTCACCTGCCTGAAGGCTTCTACATGTCACATAGTGCTCTACAAACCACAAGCACACCTCAAGAGCACATACTCATGGCACTCCTTATCTGTCAAGATACATTTTTCTTAGCTATTTATCAGAAGAAAATGATGCTTTAAATAATTGCTTATAGTGGCAAGCCATTGATTGTCCTGTAAAGGGGTAAACAGGGAGTTGTATTTACAGATTATGGACTATGCAGAGCCCAGTAGGGATTTATTTTCCAAGGGTAAAGGATGAATCTCAGATCAAACCAACACACTTTACTTTACTCTAGGAAACTATCATTGGAAATCTGAAAACTTAACCTGTTTCTCAATGTTACATAATTGTGCTAGGTATGTGTTTCATAACCAATTGATAGAGAAGATTTAAGTTAGAGCTATAGATGGATATAGACTCCACCCGAATACAATAACTCTTTACAAGTACACCTCTCTGATACACCCACCATTTCAAATAATGTTTATTTCATTTTTGGTCAGTA